>NW_027069659.1:349301-517617 GCF_002906115.3 Quercus suber
TTTTTTTTTTTTTTTTTTTTTTTTGAGAATGTGCACAGATTTTTTTTTTTTTTTTTTTTTTTTTTTTTCTAGTGGATCCTGTGCACTATTTACAAGACCTACAAACCTTTTTTATTAACAAAACTTTCATTAAAAATTGGTCTCATGGCACTATTCACACATTTAAAATTATTTTGCTACAGTGTTTTTAGTTTTTAGTTTTCAACAAAATAAACGGTATCCAAACACATCCAAGTAAGTTTCAGTTAGCTCAACTGGAAAGTCTCTAATTGTTGAATAAAATATCTAGGGTTCAATCTTCGCCTTCACCAAAGACCAATCGGTGCCTTAGTTTGATAACAAAAAGCACAATTATCAGAAATGGCCATAGGTTGAAACTTTATCCAAAAAAAAATTTAATTAAAAAAAATCTGAAAAGTGAATTCTAGTTAACTCAACTGGTAAATTCTCTGATGGTAGAATAAGAGATTTAGGGTTCAATTTCCGCCTACACAAAAAAACTAACTGATGTCATAGCCTAATTATAAAAGAGCTATTATTAGGAGCAGAAGCCAAAAATTGAAACTCTTTAAAAAAAAATTGAAAAGAAAAATAATTGCCACACATTTGAGGTGAAGAAATTGAATAGAAGACAAAATTTGGGGGGAGAGAAAGAGAGATGGACATTTGAGGTGAAGAAACTGTTAATGAACAAAACTTGCCATACTTTTTTCGTTACAAGCCTAAATGGGTCCGACTTACCTCCTATTAGTTTTAAGGGTTTGGTTTACCTCCAATGCATTTTTAACTGGAATCTCCTTTTATTTTAATGAGAAACTACCACATCATCCACTTACTAAATAAAATGTGAAGATTAAAACTTACCACCACACCATTAAAATAAAATGAGATGTTCACTTGAAAAAATACAGGAGATAAGCTAAACCCTTTAATAAGTTATGTGACTTACTTAAAAAATACGTGTGGATTTTTTAACCGCCACATAGTTTGTTGTATAAAAATTTAACTCTTTGTTATACAAGTTATGTGCAGCAAATTGTTAACATTATTAAAAATATAAACACTTATTAATATTATCAAAGATATACACATTACACATAATTAATAGGCAATTTTTTTATACTTTTTTATAATTTTAAAATTATTATTCAAATTATTTATGACCTCACCGATTTGACTATTGGTCTGACCATAGAACCAATAACCATTCTCTTTTCGGTTCTTTGACTGGTTTGATTTTTTTTTTTTTAAACCATAAATATATTAGACCAAAAATGTGATAAAATAAAATGAAAATTGTAGAGGCATTATTAAAACAATTGAAGACTAAATGGTATAACAAAACAGAAATCAAATTTGGAGATACATTTTTACATGTTGCACAAAAACAATTATATATATCACTTAACATAAATTTGGATAGAATTAGGTTTTTTTTTTTTTTTTAATAATTATTACTGGGAATAGAATTAGGACTCAATTTATTTGAGTACTGTCTATAGATCTATCATATATTTATATTAAAAAAAATTAGAGTGGACCAAGTATTACCTTTTCTATATATTCTTATAAATATAAATGAAAAATTTGTTGATGCAAGGCCGAGAAGACTTGGACGAACTCAACCCGATGATGTGTTGCAAGACAAAGAAAAGGATGAAAGACCTAACGCTCAAGTTAGGGATTAAAGGAAAATTATTAAGTACTCCCAGAGTATTATAAATGCGTGCTTCCCCCTTTCACGTGAATGGTGGGTCTTACCATAAATTTAATTAGTGGGACCCTCCATTCATATGAGAGGAGGGAGTACGCATTTATAATACTCCGGAAGTACACAATAATTTTCCGAGATTAAAACTCTCAATCTTTAATTAATCTCATTAAAATTTTTCTCATACATGGAAAATAATCTAATCATCTATATATGGGGGGGTGGGGGGTGAACGAGTTTTGACCTCGAAGATCTTTGCTTTTGATTGTAGCTAATTATCTTAATCACCTTCCTTTTTAGGGTAGTGATAGATTTGCATGATCTTCTCGAATGAAGATATGCTATTTCTTTTAAGAAGTATTATATTCACAACATTTTCATAACGAATCATAAGTGGTAAGTTATTACTGATTTTAATTTGAATTCACAATTTAAATTACTTTTTTGTTCACTCATAACAACCGATAACAACTTATCACTTAAAATTTGTGGTGAAAATATTGTCGTTGCTCATTTCCTTTTGTAGTTATTCATTTGAAAATTAAATGATAAATGTCTGCTTTACTTTATCACTTAATGGGTCGTCCTGTAGAGTAGTAACTACTAAGCAGTAAGTATTCCAGGTGATAAACAAATTTATACACCCTAAACAGAATTATTAGCACATAAAATAAAATAAAAATAATTCAAAATCTTAATATTAAAGTGTCTGTGCCGAGCTCATATAGATATAGAGTATATATTCAGAAGGCCCGTGGGCTTGAGAAGTTCAAACCGGCAACCCGGTCCTCAAAAGATTTTTTTGACTTACACACGTCTTTCCCTCTCCCTCCTAAAATTGCCCTAGGGTTCCAAACCCAATTCCACACTCTTGCAGCCTACGTACAGCTCTGAGATATGGGAAAACTAAAGAAATCCAAAGAAGTAGCAGCAAAAGCAAAATCTCCCAAAACCGACACCGACATTTTCCAATCCCTATTCGGAACCCCCCAAGACGCCGCCGTTTCCATCTTCTCCTCCGTCAATCCCTACAAACGAAACTCCCATGATCAATCAGGGTTTGCTCCTGCTGAATCTCTCATTTCTCAAAACCCTAATTTGAAGGAGGAGGAGGAGACAAAGAAGAAGAGCAAGAGGAAGAGGGACAAGGAATCCAAGGAAGAGATATCCCAAAACCCTGATTTTAATGATGATGGTGATTCAGATTTGGTCGCGGAGGCCCCATTGGAGGTCAAGAAATCGAAGAAAGAGGTAGCCCTAAACCCTAATTTTGGTTCCGAATCCAGTTCGGGTTCTGTATCAAAAGGGGAAGAAAACCCTGATTTGGGTTTGAAGGATAGGGAGGAGAAGAAGAAGAAGAAGAGGAAAAGGGATGAGCTTGAGAGACAGTACGAGGCGAAGAAATTCGGTGCGGTTGAGGAAGAAGAAGAGGAAGAAAAACAGGAGAAGAAAGTGGTGGTTGGGGTGAAGAGGAAAACAGTGGATAGAGTGGAGGATATGGTGGTTTCCAATACCGGTTTCGACGACGAAAGCAAGCTTTTGAGGACTGTGTTTGTTGGCAACTTGCCACTGAAGATAAAGAAGAAGGCCTTGATTAAGGAATTCAAACAATTTGGAGAGATTGAGTCTGTGAGGATTCGGTCTGTGCCTGTCTTGGATGTGAGTGTTCAATCATCAATTTTTTGTTTTTTGATTGATTTTGAGCAAACATGATGTATGGAGTGAGTATTGATGGATGGCTATGTTCTTTTGTTTTTGGTTTTTGTTTTTTGCAGACGAAATTACCGAGAAAGGGGGCCATACTTTCGAAGAAAATCAATGAAGCTGCTGACTGGTGATTATCTTGAATCACATAATTGTTTTTGTACAAGTTTGATTTATTTAACTTGTTTGAAATTTGAATGTTTTTTCTCTATAAGCGTTTAATCATGTTATATATATATATATATATATAGATTTTGGGTCGATTGGTTTTATAATTTTTCTAACTTTGCTTTTACTGTGTTATATTAAATTTTTCATTTTTTTCTGTTCGATGTTCAAATAATTTATTTGATTTATCTGGGAAACTTCACCTCTTTCCCTCGTCTATATACAATTGCTATCTTCACATGTATGAGGCAATAATATGTTTTTTTTTTCTATATTGATGGCTTCTAGGTAGAATTTATGATCAATCTGGAGAGAAGTCCTTTTCGTTTAATAATTGATAAATGATATGTTTGTTATGATTTTTTTTTTCTAATGCTATTCTAGATATTTTATTGTCTTTTTCTCAGTGTAATTTTTTTGATGACAAAGCTTATTATTGCAGTGTCCATGCATACATTGTTTTTAAAACTGAGGAATCCGCCCAGGCTTCTTTGTCCCATAACATGGCTGCGGTACATTCTTACCTCAACTTTTGCAATTGCCATGATTCTATGTCAAGTTCTATTTTTGTTGCTATATATATGTGTGTGTGTTGAAAGTTTTTTTTTTCTAATGTGATTTTAGGTTGCTGGAAATCACATTCGTGTAGACAGGGCATGCCCACCTCGTAAGAAGTTGAAAGGGGAGGTTGGTTTACTTTATGATAGCAAGAGAACTATTTTCGTGGGTAACCTCCCATATGATGTAAAGGTAACTTACTTGTGTCGATTTCTGCATGTGTGGGCTTCCAATTCCGCATTATTGTTGTAATTTGGACATAAGTTTCTTTTTTCTTTCTTCCTTTTTTCTTTCAGGATGAAGAACTTTATCAGTTGTTTTCTGGTATTGGTAATCTGGGATCCTGCATTGAAGCCATTAGGGTCATTAGACATTCCCATATAAGTCTCGGAAAGGGCATCGCCTACGTCTTGTTCAAAACAAGGGTATGAATTCAAATTATCTTACAATTTTAATTTTTTACTTAATTGTGAATGCCTATTGAGTTTGGAAATGTTTCAGTCCATGTTAGCGGGAATTGAGATGGAATTCTACCTTTCTATTTAGTTGAAGTTCAGTTCTCCTATATATACAATTGCTATCTTCACATGTATGAGGCAATAATATGTTTTTTTTTTCTATATTGATGGCTTCTAGGTAGAATTTATGATCAATCTGGAGAGAAGTCCTTTTCGTTTAATAATTGATAAATGATATGTTTGTTATGATTTTTTTTTTCTAATGCTATTCTAGATATTTTATTGTCTTTTTCTCAGTGTAATTTTTTTGATGACAAAGCTTATTATTGCAGTGTCCATGCATACATTGTTTTTAAAACTGAGGAATCCGCCCAGGCTTCTTTGTCCCATAACATGGCTGCGGTACATTCTTACCTCAACTTTTGCAATTGCCATGATTCTATGTCAAGTTCTATTTTTGTTGCTATATATATGTGTGTGTGTTGAAAGTTTTTTTTTTCTAATGTGATTTTAGGTTGCTGGAAATCACATTCGTGTAGACAGGGCATGCCCACCTCGTAAGAAGTTGAAAGGGGAGGTTGGTTCACTTTATGATAGCAAGAGAACTATTTTCGTGGGTAACCTCCCATATGATGTAAAGGTAACTTACTTGTGTTGATTTCTGCATGTGTGGGCTTCCAATTCCGCATTATTGTTGTAATTTGGACATAAGTTTCTTTTTTCTTTCTTCCTTTTTTCTTTCAGGATGAAGAACTTTATCAGTTGTTTTCTGGTATTGGTAATCTGGGATCCTGCATTGAAGCCATTAGGGTCATTAGACATTCCCATATAAGTCTCGGAAAGGGCATCGCCTACGTCTTGTTCAAAACAAGGGTATGAATTCAAATTATCTTACAATTTTAATTTTTTACTTAATTGTGAATGCCTATTGAGTTTGGAAATGTTTCAGTCCATGTTAGCGGGAATTGAGATGGAATTCTACCTTTCTATTTAGTTGAAGTTCAGTTCTCCTATTGTAATTTTATGATAGTACAAGATAGTCAAAAACTTGTGATGTTCATTAATTTAAATACTTTTGGCAGGCTTTTTTTCCCCTAAAATAGTATGATACAAAGTTTGCTTTTGGCATATCCAGTCACACTTAGTTCTATACACCTATGTCACCCACACCACTGTTTGTCATTTTATACATGGATACCATGAGAACTGGAGTTGTAATCTATAATTGATGATTTCAAGGGATAGTCATAGGTGTGTTGTGTCACTAAATGCTTGTGGAGATGTTTGGAGGTTAAAGCTTCCATCTGAAATGCATTATAGCCTTTATCTTGTGTTGTTATTTAGAGGATCTCTTTTGGACAAAGCATATTTGGAGATCAAGTGAAAGGAATCGTTTGGATAGAATGGTTATGATATCTTGCATGTTTTATTGTTGACAATATTGATTTCTCTTTTATCTGGCCAAGATGTGAATATTGGAATTAGATTTAGGCGTTTAGTAAAATGTTTCTAGGGGAGCATGCCTTATTTTCTTGTGAAGGAGAGTTGAATTGCTTTGGGTTAAAGGTGGGTGGTAATTGGAAGACTTATGATCAATTTAAGGGCAAAGACAGATTAAGAAATAGCAAAACCTCTGAAACTGTAAACTGAATATTCAGTCTGATCATGAAATCTTTCAAAGTTCTGTTATTATTTCTAAAGTCTTTTGTTGCCATTACTTTTCAAAAATAATGAGACTTGTATAGCCATTATATTACTCATTAATTACATTATAATTACATGTGTATTTGCAGGAAGCCGCAAATATGGTTGTTAAAAAACGAAACTGGAAGCTTCGAGACCGAGAGCTAAGGGTCTCTCATGCAAGAAAAGATTCCACCCCTTCTAAGAGACCAAACCCATCACCTGCTGAAGCTCCTACTGCCCCTGCCAAGAGGCTGGCCATGGATCCTAGGACTCCAAAGAGCAATAACCGGGCAAATACAAAGGCTCCCCTGTCCTACCAGGGCAAGCGTGCGCACAAATCTGATTTACAAAAGAGCGACCATCCCAAAAGCAGTAGGCCAGGCCATTTGAATTCTAAAAATCAGAGAGAGAAGTCAAAAGAACGGATGCGGAAAAGACCAGCAGTTGCTGCCCGAAGGGCAAAAGAAACAGTGCGAAAGGATGGTGGTTCTTCAAGACAAGCAGGGATCAAACGCAAGCTAGATAGTCAAACACCGGAGAGCTTCCAGCAGAGAAAGAAATTCAAGAAATCTAAGTAGGAATACAAAACGAAAGTTTCTGTATTGTAGACATGACTTGAGAGTATCATGATATTGGTAATGTAACTCTCAGCTTGGGTGTATTACAAATGTTTTATTTCTACTTTTTAATTTAAATGGAAAGTTTAAGATCCATTTTTTTTCTTTTTTGCTTAATAAAACTATCTAATTTTTTTTTAAAGGGAACTACTTGATAATCTTAAACAAACTATTCTTTTTTTTTTTTTAAGTTTAATTAATGTTGCCTACCATTTCTCATATTAATGTTTAAATACATATTAGATTGAAATTCAAATGACATAAGGTAACTTAATCATCTAATCCTATCTACACAAGAGTCCTATCATCGTATAGTCCCTATCCTAATCTAACCACAACACAAATTCAAATAACAATAAAATTCAACAACTAAAATACAATTCAAGTAACAACTAAATTACGAAATTCAAACACAACTAATACTTGAGACATTATCAGCATCACTATCTGCTACAGTTGCATCTTTTGGTTACACGTGTATATGGGACATAAATATGCTCCTCTGCCGCTGCACTGGTATTCCCTAGACACCACAGCCTTGGCAATCGAAATGCGCTTGGACGTCTTCTGCCCAAGATTGCCGGCACCCACCTTAGACGCTGATCTCTTTACTCGACTCTGGGTATCCCGAGCCAAGAACATAGCAGCCTTTGATGAAACCTCCATTCGGGAAGGGGGTATTAACTTCATAGTGCTCAGAATGAAGGAAATTTGCCTTGGAAAATCTAGTGCCATTTTTTTTGTATGTCTCCCTGACGGCTTGAAAAATTACAATGCTAATGAAACGTTTTTTGTCATTTCCTGTAACGAAACCATTGCCAAAATTCGGATCCGGATGCGGAGGCATGCCACTCCTTACATAACAAAAGTACATCTTTCCCAAGTGAAGCAGGCTTGCCGAGTATTGCACTTGCGGAGGAACATTATAAATAGCATCCATACCCATCTCCTCTGAGACTTCATGAAGGCGGTGATGCTTAAAGAATTGTTGAAGCTCCTTATCTTCTGCTTCCTCTTCTTCCTCTTCTTCCTCCTCCTCCTCCTCGTCCTCCTCCTTTTCTTCTTCTTCTTCTAATGGGACTAATGCAGCTACCTTTTCATAGTGAAATCCATAAAGCCTACGCCCTACAAACAGAGTGTCGCCGGAGAAATTACCAAGATAGTCAGGGATGCTTGCGTTTGCCCATTTATGTGTGTCAAGATCAAAACAATATAGGCGCTCTGTTTCGTGCGGCTGCAAGGCTGTAATGAGAGCCTTTCTTCCCACAACAACATACCCCACCCATAGAGTGTTCACGTCCCTTGTTGGAGGATTCGGCAGGATGATCCAGTTATCAACTTTAGGATCAAACATCTCAAAGTAAGCAAAGTTTTCATCCGAGTCCCAGCGGCTGCTTCCAATCACGTAAATCTTCTCATCGGCCACAAAGGCAAGGGGGCTGGCCTTCCCACAGTTCATCGCAGTACCGGCTTTCGGTTCACGGTGACGGTAGTTGTGGTCATTGGCTAGCTCAAAACAATAGACGTCTTTCGGAAAAAGATCCCGAACACTGACAGCGACCTCCTTCTTTACATCTTCATCAATGTATGGGTAATCGATATCCAAATTTTCACCACCCAAAAAATACAACATGTAGCCCAACTGAACACAACACATTTCAGCTGCGTATTTGCCGGTTTTAAGTTGGAGGATAGGGGAAAGCGGCCTTGGATTCCTTATTGTATCGTCTTGGACTGCTCTCGATGGCGGAGGATCTGGATGGAGAGGTATGTCAACCTCATACAAGGTATACATGACCGGGCTATATCCATGCAAGAATAAAAGGTAGAGTTTGTACCTTTCTGATGGACCCGGCGGTAGATCAGATTCAGATGGCAGGGACTCGCCATCCTTTATATCCGGCTCCACGATCTTCAACTGGAGCGGTGGCGATTCAGCTTCCTCTATTTTTCCTCGAGGAGGCAAATTTGATAAATCCAAATTCTTCATCACCCTCATCTATCGCGGTTTCTTCCTCTTCCAATACTTTATATATATTTCTTTGTTTCCGAGTCGGCTTCTCCGTCTTTATATTTCTTTTCCGAATCGGCTTCCTCTTCTCTCGTAAAGATCGAATCATCGTTTCGATCTCTCCGCGCCTTCCTCTTTCTTTATTTCCCAATTCTTCTTTTTTTTTTTTTTAATTCTTCTTTATTTTTTGAGTTGAAAAGTATGAAATTTTATTCTATTAAACTCTTTAATTTTTAGCTAAAAAATTTCAAACAAAAGAGACCTTCTTTGGAAAATTTCATGGGAAATTCTTCCCACAAAATCTACTTTAAATGCAAGATTTGTGCTTCAAGATACTGAGATACATCTTTTCCTAGATGTTGTAATCCTATTGAAACTCATGAGCATATCTTCTTCCTTTGTCCTTATACAGTAATTGTTTGGCATAGGTCACTATGGCCTCTTAGTTTTGCAGAAACAAGTTCCCAACCAACGTCAAATTGGATTAAAATGATTTTACATCCAGCCAAATTCTTGGGAATTGAAAAATCCAATGAATCCTTCTTTACACTCTTTGCTTCCATCTTATGTGACAATAAATGGAGATCTAGGAACTCATTGCTGCACAATGGTGTTGATATTCAACCAATGGAACTAGCACAACATATAAATAAAAGTTTTCTATCTCATCAAGCAGCATGGGACTCTTTGCAACAGAAGTATTCAAATGGTATTTCATGGTGTCCTCCCCCATCGGCTGGTATAAATTTAATTTTGATGCTACCATTAGAGATAATGGCTCCTTCTTGGCTGTAGTTTGCAGAGATTGGGAAGGTAGAGTTTTAGATTGCTTGAATAGGTTGTGAAACACCAAGAAGTATTCTATGGGCAGAATGTAAAGCAGCCATGCTAGTTGTATCTGAAGCATCTAGATTTAACTTCGACTATACTTTGTTTGAAGGGGATTCCAGCTGAGTGAAGGCAATCAATCAAAAAATCCATCCGGATTGGGAGATTGTAATTTGTAAATATAGTTCACGATATTAGAACTAGGCTTAACTCTTTTGTTGCTTGGTCTTTTTCCTTCTCCCCAAGACAATTTAATTTTCTTGCTGATAATCTAGCTTATGGGCAGCATTTTGTAATGCCTGGGTCTATTCCCATCTCCTCCATAGCCTCTTGGGTTTTTGTTAAAGAGTGAAATGTGCTAGTCCCTTTTGGTTCTTGTCCTTGTATTTGTTATGTTTTTTTTTTTTTCTTCTTCTTCTTCAAATGAAATAATTTATTCAGCAAAAAGGAAAAAAAAAAAAAGTGATAGAATTTGTAAATAAGACTTCCTAAAAATGAGAGATTTTCTGAATTTGTTAAGTTATTAATTCATTAAAATAATTCAGTTGTATTGAACTAATATCAGCTGCATTTTTGAATCAAATGCATTGTAGTCACCTTGAATTTGACTAAATTTCTTTACTAGATAAAAGTCCAGTTCATAACAGATTTCTAATGAAGAATTTGACTAATGAATCTATCGCAAAAGTATTTTATTTTCGGTTGCATTGTCACTTCCTAGTTTCAATTCTTTAGAAATTCTCTTTTTTCTTTTCAAAGCAAATATTTTCTGCAATTTGTATGGAGTGCATTGACATTTTTAAGAAGAGTTCCCAAATTCTGCTGCATTCAATAAGCTTGTTTAAACACATTGTAACCACTGTATATGACTAAAATTTTTGCCATTTTTGTTTGCAACAATTGAAAAGATCCAAGTTGAAGATGATTAAGCCAATCATGCAGCAATACAGAAGATGATGATACAGCTGAAGCAAGGAAAGTTAAATTAGCCAATCATATGTAGAAATAATTCATTTTCAAAACAAAATTACAAAACTAGCCAACTCTAAAATTCTCAAGAGTCAAGAGAGTTCACTGTCACTAACATCAAGAACAAAATATTCAGAGGAACAGATAAAACTTTGAAATACACTTACAAAAAGAAAGAGAATTCAGACAGATTTAAACAATGAAGTAAAGACATTACATAAATTAAAAAGAAAGGTCCAAAGATAGTAAAAAAGAGCAGTAAATGAAACATGTTGCAAGGGAATTCCAAAGAGAAGAAAAACTTGATGGAATGCAATGCACAAAGCATTAAAGTGCATTGCGCATATTATTCACTCAAAATAACACCGCTCAGCTGTTGATGACTCATGCTCTCTCAACCCAGGGCAACCAGCATTGGTGCCAGAAACAGGCACACTGACTCAAGTGCCCGTACCACCAGCACCACCTCTAACAACCTACCAATTAGTCACATGCTCCAATAATTGAGCACATGCTCTAATTTTAATATCTTCTACACTGCAAAGCTAGCATAATACTGCCCTTATCAGCATACACATGTGATGAAGTAATCACAACCGGCTTGAATTATTTCATACAAGCAAGCAAGCTTTTATTACACATTCACTACTTAACACAACACCAGAGCAGCTCTTAGGCTCAGGCAGCACCAGATCAAAGCGCACAGCAGCACAGCAGTGGCTCTAGGATTCAGACAACACCCGATCACAGCACACATATGAGACATAATATGAGAATCCTAAAAAGCATTAAGGTTTGATACAAATCAAGAATAAAATTCAACTACATTACATCAATACTTTTCTGCCTACCTCAAAACAAAATGACACCATAGGAAACAACATGATAATGGTCTCATTTGTATCACACTCACATAACAAATTCCTATGATTATCGGTAATGATTTCACTTCTTATCCAGATAGCTGAGCTGCTCCATCAAGAAACACAAGACTTTCCTTGAAAGTAGTAGCTAAATGTGAAACATTTCGGATACCAAGATCCTTCTCGTTTAAAGTTTCAGGGTCAAGTGAAACAATCACCAACTGAATCCACTTAAAATCATTGGATTTGACCACAACTTCCTTTCTAACTAGCAGTTCACAACAACTGTTGCAACCATAGAAATGTACATAGCAAGCATTAGCAAAGCGGACCAAAAAAAGTTTACTCCATGATTCATGTACACCATATTCCCCATCACCCAAATGAAGCATGACTTATGTGTATGCGACTTCATAAAATCAATGTATTCTACGACATTGATGCGGTTGGTTGTGATGTAATCAAATGTAATGAAGGCCAGTTTCCCCTTGAACACCATTAGATCATGTGGTACTGCCACTAGACCTTGTGGTATCAGTTGTTGTCCATCAGGGAGTGCTATCTCTCCAAATATCATTATTGACACCAAATGATAAAATCAAGTCACGATTTGCGAGTTGCACTCCACCTTTAACTTCTCCCAACCAATGCAAAGCCTTATTAACAAAAGTGGCAGGCCAGCAGTTGCCACTGTTGAACGCAACATTGTTTCCCAATGACATTTCAACCCTTCTCCAAGAGTTGGAGCTTAATGTGTAAACCTCAACCCCATGGTGGTTTTGTGCACCCATTTTAGTGATCTTTACAACCTTGTAGTCATTGGTCTCGGACTGATAAGCAAATCCAGTAGAAACCCAATGATACTGGGTTAAGGAAAAATCTGGCAACCTCCTATATTTTCTAATGCTGGGGTTCCACAAATATATAGCATCAGCAATAAGGGAACCATATCCATATTGAGCGAGACACACTAGGCCATTGCAGGAACCGACTATTCGCAGAGAAGATAAATGAAGAGCAGAGGGAATTGGGTACTCGGAAATACCATTAAACATGTTGCTGTCGCGAGCAACCATGCAGACTGGACCGTTGGAAGGAGAAGAAGCCGTATGAGGAGACAAGTGTATGAGATAAGCGTGATAATGATCTAAGTTGTTGTTGTTAAGATTAAGACTAAGGTGGGTGGAGATAAAATGAGGAGTGGTGATTGAGGAGTCCCAGGTTTTTTGGAACGCACCTGAATCTTATGACTGATTTGACAGGTAGGTTTGCCAAGATGTTGAGTACGATGTCTTCTGGGAGATTGCCCTTCATTTGTCGGAGGATTCGAGGAGGAGGAGGAGGTTCCCTTGTTTGAGACACTGTTTGTTCGGCGGAAGAGGACTTGAGAGGAAAGAGTAAAAGACCACCAGAGATTTGAGTAAAGTTGTTGCTGCTGCTTAGGAGGGCCGAGGGCACAGGTCCTACATTTGAAGGGTGTGTGTAGATTGTCTGGTGAGCCCTTCACCAGACAATCTACAGGAAAAAAATAAAATAAAAAATAAAAAGGAAAACCTTTTTTTTGGTTTGACAACCGCCGCGGGGGGAGGGTATGTACGGAGTTCCCTGTCTCATATGCACTAGATTATTATAGTAGGGAGAAATCTTATAAGGGCTAAGAAATTTTGAACCTAAAATCTCATAAATATCATGAGACTTTAATAACAACTAAGGCAACTCTTTAGAGTTTAAAAAAAAAAAAAAAATTCTAGAATCGCATAATTGTACACAACTTTGGGCATAACTCCCCACATCCCACACTTCTACCATTCACAACTTGTCATGTGACAAATTGTGGCCAAAATCAATCAATTAATCAATCAATATATATATATATATATAAGCAGAGACCTCATGCAGAAGTGCATGAGGTCTTATTATATGAGGCTCTAATTTTGGATTTAACTAATTTTACCTCTTTTTATTAAGTTTTTTTTATTGTTATCAAATAGATCATAGTAAATTCTCAAAAAAAAAAAAAAAAATCACAGTAACTTATTTTTACTGTTATATAAAATTTGGGTTTCTCTTGACAATTAGAGCAAATGTTTCACAATCTATTTTACCAACACTATTGGGATCAAATTGGTCCAGATGGTATGCCTCCATTATTTTACCAACACTATTGGGATCAAATTGGTGAGGATGTTTCACAATCTATCCTTATTTTTCTGAATTCAGCTTCTTTACCTGATCATCTTAACCATACATTCATTACTCTCATTCCAAAGAAAAAAAATCCGGAGCATGCTTCTGAATTTAGGCCTATTAGCTTATGTAATGTATTATATAAGATTTTTTCAAAAGTCTTAGCAAATAGGCTGAAAAAAATATTACCAAAAATTATCACTGAACACCAAAGTGCTTTCACTAAAAGCCGTCTCATATCTGATAATATTTTGGTAGCTTTTGAGTCTTTACACAGCATGCAGAAACACAATGGGAAGGATGGATTCATGGCAATCAAGCTTGACATGAGCAAAGCTTATGATCGGGTGGAATGGCCTTATCTTGAAGCTGTAATGAGGAAAATGGGGTTCAACGACAAATGGATCAAACTTCTCATGCTTTGTGTCACCACAGTCTCCTATTCCATTCTTGTCAATGGAGAACCAAAAGGCTTAATCCATCCAACCAGAGGCATCAGACAGGGTGATCCTATCTCCCCATTCTTGTTCCTGCTATGCACAGAAGGATTGCATGGCCTAATCAGTAAAGCAGCAGCCCAAGGTGATATTAGGGGCTATTCATTATGTAGAAATAGCCCTCGATTGACTCATCTCCTATTTGCAGACGATAGCCTGTTGTTTTGCAGGTCAACAAGGCAAGAATGTCAGAGGATTTTAGAGATCCTAGATACCTATGAAAAATGCTCGGGCCAGAAAATAAATAAAAGCAAAACCACCATCTTTTTTAGTAGATCAACTTCTGAAGATACGAGGGAGCACATCAAGCTTGTTTTGGGGGTTCCAGAAATAAAGCAATATGAGAAATATCTTGGTCTTCCATCTCTAGTGGGGAGAAACAAGAAAGCCAGCTTCAATTACATTAAAGAAAGGGTGTGGAGAAAAATACAAGGGTGGAAAGAGAAGCTATTGTCACAAGCAGGAAGAGAAGTCCTAATCAAATCAGTAGTGCAAGCTATCCCTACATACACGATGAGTTGCTTTAAGCTTCCTTTGGGATTATGTTCTGAAATTGAGAGTCTCATAAGAAAATTTTGGTGGGGTCAAAAAGGAGATAGGAGGAAGGTTCATTGGGTGAAATGGGATACTTTATGTTGTCCAAAATCTGATGGGGGTATGGGTTTCAAGGATTTAGCCCTTTTTAATGATGCACTTCTTGCCAAGCAAGCTTGGAGACTCTTGCACAAAAAGAATTCCCTATTCTACCGAGTGTTCAAGTCCAAATTCTTCCCGGATTGTTCGATTATGGAAGCTACTGAAAAAGCCTCAGCTTCATACGCTTGGCATAGTATCCTAAAGGGTCGAGATGTCCTGTTGAAAGGGGCAAAATGGAGAGTGGGCTGTGGAAAATCAATCAGTGTGTGGCAGGATGCTTGGCTGCCACCTCTTGATCATCCACGAATCCTATCACCACAGGTTGAAGGCTTTGAAGATTTGAAGGTGTTTGATCTCATAGACCCAGAATCAAAAAGCTGGGATGACAATCTGTTACATGGACTCTTTAATCCCGAGGAGGTGAGTTTGATAAAGAGCATTCCATTATGCACCACCTCAATTGAAGATAAGCTTACGTGTCCCTTCACTACTTCGGGTGAGTACACGGTAAAATCTGGGTACAATTTCTTAGCAAAGGAGTACTTGAATACTCAGGTTCCAGGTCAATCGGTGCCAGACAGTGGGATTTGGAAGCTGGTTTGGGGTCTTCGGATCCCAAGTAAAGTAAAAAACTTCATTTGGAGATCATGTAGAGATGCTATTCCTGTGAAGAAAAATCTGAAGAGGAGACAAATCCTCCAAGATGATAGCTGTGATCATTGCCATCAAATGCCTGAAACAGTTCTCCATGCATTATGGGAATGCCCGGCCCTTACACCGATCTGGGACTCCTTTCAAGAACTCTCTTTTCGCAAGAACCGCTCCTTCCTTGACACAAAGGAACTGCTAATCTTTGCCAACGAAGAGGGAAAAGATCTGGAGGTGATGGTGGTAACAATGTGGACTATCTGGTCCCGTAGAAACCAGATTAGAGTGCATCAAAACGATTATCCCATAACCCAAGTCATTCCAAATGCTCGGCAAGCACTCTCTGTTTTCCATCGTGCAAACAGAGTCCAACAAAGTCACACAACGGTAACTAACACAAGCCAAGTTACTTGGATCCCACCACCAAAAAACTCACTCAAGATCAACTTCGATGGGGCCCTGTTCAAAGATATTAATAAAGCCGGTTTGGGTGTGGTTATCCGCAATGACCATGGACAAGTAATTGCATCCTTATCGGAACAGATCCAGATGCCTTTTTCCTCTGATCTGGTTGAAGCTCTAGCAGCGGCACGGGCCATCTCTTTTGCTCATGAACTCAGTTTTACCAACTACGTTTTGGAAGGTGATTCCGACGTGGTGATAAAAGCTCTCAAGCATAGTGATGACTCCCTATCTTCTTTTGGTCACATTCTTGCTTCGGCAAAAACTTTAACAGATGTCAAGTGTATTACTTTTTCCCATACTCGTAGAAGTGGCAATGCTGTTGCTCATAACCTAGCAAAACATGCAAGACATGTCTTAGGTTTTAAGGTGTGGATGGAGGATGTTCCTCCACATCTCCATAAATCAAAATCAAAAGTCAAAGTAGATAATATTTATTTTTTAAAAAAATATTTTAAAATTCTTGAAATTTTTTATAATAAAAAGTTAAAATTGATATAGATTTTTATTTTTTTGAAATATTAATAATAAATTTTTACCTAAAGCAATATATTTAAATGATTTTAATGTACTTACTTATAGTAAGTTACATGTCAGAGCGTGTTACACAACATTGAACATTTATACTGAGCTATATGACATAAGCATGACATGAAATATAAACATAGTTATTAAAATGTGAATCATATCATGAATTAATTTTTTATTTTTCTATATCGTATATTGGACAGTAAGATATACAAAAACCTAATAAAATTTTAAGTGTACATATATAAAAGGTATATTCATTATAAATTCAAAATATATCCAACTAATAACCAATTTAATCATCATTTATGTAATAATATTTGTTGATGGTCATTTTGGAAACCAAAAAAGGAAAAAAGGAGCCCAGCAACACAAACCGAAAAGAAGTTGGCAAATAGATAGAAAAAACTATTAGGCCCAAGCGGCAAGAATAATGGATCACAGGTCCATAAAATAAATAAATGGGTCTTGAGGAACCAAATGGGCTCCAGAAAGAGAGAAATAGCAAATAACAAACTCATGGGTAGTGTATGATGTAGAAAGTGAGAATGGGCAGTAGCAGGCCCAAAACAATGCAAGCAAAGAAAGTAAGGGGTTGATGGCAGGCCCATAAATCCCAACGATGAGTATGAGGTAATTGGGTTGGGGAAGCCCAATAAAGTTAGTAAAAGTCCATGGGAATACAGAGTTAGGAAAATGGCTGAGGAAGCCCAAGAAAAGCAAATGGGCCAATGATACCTAAGAGAAAACAAAAGGGACACAGGAGCCCATAAGTAAGAAAACTCATGGTTATGCTAAGCCACTGGAAAAGAATAAACTGTAGGGTTGAAGAGACCTAGCAATATCAAGTCATTACAACAGGAATGACAGAGTGATATGGCAGGACATAATAGCAATCAAGAAACAGGCTGAAAGAAATATAAAGCTCAGTATCAAATAAAGCCCAGCCCCTAAGGGGAGCGAGAAATTGTAAAACAACCTACATAAAAAGTCAAAGAAGGGCGGCAAATTGTGCAGGCAAGCCTCCAGACCACGGCAAACGCATAAGTAGCAGGCAGATTTTGGACATACGTGAAAGGGAGACACGCGCAAGGCCCAGGCACCACCAGTCTGTACGTAGCCAATATGGGACATGGTGGGGTCATGGGTCAGAGGTGAGAGGGCATGGTTTGGTGGTGGGGAGAGAGGAAAAAACCTATTATGCGGTTCCTGCCCAAACTCTTTTGAAAGAGGATACGTCCTGCTGGAATGACATTCCACTTAAAAGAAACAAGATTGAGTGGGAACCGCTAGATGCATGCCATGAGGGATAGAGAGAGAGCACTCACACCGTGGCAAGAAAGGGTGCCACAGCAGACTAATAAATAACACATCTCTCTTTTGTTAAGAAATGGAGAATGGTGCACAGACAGACCAGTAATGGTCAACAAGTACACCCAGACTAGACAAAAGTGATTAAGGGCTAAAATAGTAAAATCTGGTCACGGTAAGCACTCTATAAGGAGACCCTTGCCATGCCTAGAGGGGGGGTAGCAAGAATCAAAGGAGATGAATCACAAAACAAAAAACAAGAAAGAAAAGAAAGAAAAGATAAGAGGAAAACTAAAAAAAAAAAAAAAAAAAGAAGAAGAAAGGAAAAAACAGAGAGAGTTAGACTAACAGGCATGCACTAGTAGGTCGATTTCCCTCTCTCCCTCTCAAAATCCTGCTCTCTGTAAAAAAGTAAAAGAATTCCTTTGGGCACCAACCATTCAAGTCCGTTTCCCTCAAAACCATTAATTTCCATCGCAGAATTTCCCTAGGAGATTAATTGCATTGAGAGGATGCATTCTTCCCTCTTTGGTTTTGCTCCTACGGACTAGACTTGATTTGATTTTTTTCTCTTTTGATTAACTCATATTACCATTTGTTCCCTTTACTTTCTTTGTAAAAGTCATTGTTATTATTGCGATTACGTTTCTTGAATAGGGATTATTTGGTCATTTTTTATTAAATAGCCAGAGTGCTCTATTTTGTTGTTATTATTATATTTGCCTACTATGACTCATCTGAAACAGCTCTGCCTACCATAAGCACACTCTTGGTAGACGAGACATAATTTGTGCACAAACTGGCCCAAATTGAGTTGCAATTAAACTGGTCTTAATTTCCTTACTCAGAATACTTGGACCTTTACCGCAGGAAGCAACCCAGCCCAGCCCAGCCCAACATAACAAAAAAGGCCCCTACAATATTTAAGAAAGCTAATTAAACAAATCAATTTAACATATGTTTATAACATACACATTCAAATTGATTAAACTTGAAAGTAATAATACATGATATAGGAGCCAAAATAATAATTATTTTTGAGATCTTGAAAAAAAAAAAGGGTGGGGGGGGGGGGGGGGAGAAACACATCGAAATACTAAATGCTTAGTTATAGTCCAGTATTAAACTATTAATGATGTCTTCTAAGATATCTCATATTTATAGTTTGAATCCTCCTCCACCTCCACTATTTATCTATCTCAAAAAATAAAAATAAAAGTAAAAAATAATTGATTTATATCATATTTTAAATATAAATATAAACTCAATTGTTTAGGATAATCTTATACAAAATCATTCAATAACTAAAAGAATTAATAATTTGACCATTTTGATAGTTTTTAAATAGTAAAAATACCCTTTAACGTCAATACACATCATATTGACATATTTGGATACAAATAAACATTTTATTTTTTTTAAAAATTAATTCCATATATTTTAAATTTCATATATAATTTTTATAAATATAAGATATGCGAAAATTGACATTCTGTGCTTAAAATGTGATAATTAGATCATTGTAAAGTATGGGAATTGAGATATACATAGAAATTATAATTGTCACAAAAAAAAAATCAAACAAATTAAATTTTCAGGAATTCTTAAGAATTGCCTTACCATTCCAACTCATAATTCTATACGACAAATACACACTAGAGTAGACCAGATGTAATTTAATAAAATATGTTCAAAATTGATCAACCAAGCTCAAGAGAAACATACATTCACTGCCGCCCCAATTTATAAAATATTATTTATTTAGAAAATGATTTTCTCTTTCTTTTATTTTGTGTATAATATATAATTTGATAATTATATATATATATATATATATATTAATATTAATATTTTGATGATTATGTATCTTATTAGCATGTTGTGTTTTTTTATGGAACTTTTAATATAAAATTATGGTAGTTATTAATAGGTATTTACTGACTTATAAAAAAATCATTAGGTGTTTATATAATTATGATTATTATTAATAGATATTATGATTGTATTTGTATATTAAACTATCAATTCTATCATTTAAAAAAAGGCAATGCAACATTATTTTAATTAAGCATTTAAATATAGAACAAAGTTTAGCTACAAAATTGGTTGTAGTTTGAGGCTACAAACTTACTTAATATCTTTTTATTGGATTTAAATTTTGACAAATCCACCATTGGATTACATCATTTTCTTATATCCCCCATACTTACAAAATTTCAAGAAAATTAAAGATTAATAGCTATGTCATCAATAAATTTTTTAAATTGCAAGTTTTTGTAATTTAAAATGATGCACAAAATATAAGTTTATAGATTATATAGTAAAAGATATTCGATTAACACAAAATTTAACATGTGTATTAAGGGTGTAAATAACATGCAATTCAATGGTTAGATTTTGAAAATATGTTGTAATATTTATTTTATTGAGTAAGTTTATAGCTTTAAGCTACAACCAATTTTGTAGCTAAACTTTGTCCTTAAATATATAATAGAATTAAAATTAAATTAAAATATATATTAATGTATAAATTGTGAGGATTCAAAAGCTTGTGGCAAAATATTACGTGGTCAGCCAAAACTAAAAGTTAAATGTATTCAATGTTATATATATATATATATATATCCTTTTCTTCCCCAGAATAATTTCTTACTCTAATTTGTTTAGGTATTTGATTACTTAAAGAGATCACAAGGTTTTTTCTTTTTCTTTTTTTATTTTAAAAAATTGTCATGTTCCTTGTTAATTTTATATTGGTGAAAATACCATTTTGATTCTTACATTATGAGGTTACTATCAATTTAGTATTTACATTTTATGGACCATTAATCTGTTAACTACATTTTATGGACTATCAATTTATTAGTTAACAGTAGGCACCAAATTATTGCAAGTTGAAAATAATAAGAACTAAATTATTACGAGTTGAAAACAACAGGAATCAAATTAACTGCTACCTAAATGTCTAGATCAAAATTAACAATCCCAGAATGTGGCGACTCATATGGTATTTTTACCTATAATGTTATATTATGTTCTTTATATTGACTGAATAGGAACTAATCCCTTCAAGGAATTGGCTAAAACACTGGGATTAAGCACAACTGCACAACTGATCTAGGCTAGCAAACAAACGTAATCAGCCAATGTGCACCTGCTCCTTTCTTGTTTCAATCCCAGATTAAGATTAAAAATTTTCCTCATTAAAAAAAAAAAAGGATTAAGATTAAAATACAATGAAAATATCCTATTAACAATAGGCATCAGAATTTCCCTGGCATTACACAGCTTGATCAAACAATCAATCTATTCCATACCGGTCACTGATCCCAGGACACGCCATCACATCATATATAGATGTTTAGCATAAAAACCTACCTTTAGTTTTTGGCTGAAAGTACATCAAACAAATATATTTTCCCAGTACAGCTTTGGTTTTTTTTTTCTTTTTTTGCTAAACACAAACCAATGGTAATAACCTACAGCGTGAGAATGCCTGTAATTGCATTCTGTTTCAAAACAACAATATACACAACTATAAAAATCTAGATTGATTCTTACATTGAAATTGAATTTAAACATTATATCCCCCCGACCCGCCCTGCTTCTTCCCGCCCTCCCCTCCCCCAAGCTCCTGAAATCCCGATATTAAATATGCCACAATGCAGAAATCTCATTCACAGCATTAGATTTCCCCACACAATCATCTCCAGTGGCTGCAGAATTGTCAACATAATGCTTTTTATTCAATACAAATCTGTACAGAAATGCAGCGAAACCCAAATGGCTGCTGTGAGAGCAAGGGCTGATGTACACTAATCAAGTTCTGCCAGTGGAATGCTACGAGTCCTTGTTCCTCACCAGGGTGGGGGTAATAGAGACAACTCCAATGAAGAACAGAGTGGCAATTGATTGGAAGTCATAGAGATCCCCTACAGATTGCAACTCTCCAAGAGCTAATCCAGCCTACACATACCAAGAGAGTCGGGAATATTTAGGCACTTAAAAAGAGAGAGTTGGGAATATTTAGGCACTAAAAAAAAGCTTTAGATTTTTAGATATGAGTGACGTTAGTGCTATTAATTCAACAACTCAGAATACGTGCAACTATTTGTAGTTCTACTTGCTGAAGCACTTGGGCTCCCGACTTCTTGCATTGAAGTCAACTGGGAATTCCCCCAAACTCCACTAGACAATAAGAAGTTGATATGAACAAAATCTCTAACAAGTTGGTAATAACCAGATTTGTTGAATTACTCGTAAGATTCTTTAATTCCTCCAAACTACCATACCAAGAGATCACACGGTCTACAACCAAACACAATCATATCAGAAAATCTCATTACATCATTATTGGAGGTTCCAACAAGGTCTCAGTTCTCTCTATAGAAGTGTGTTCATGTGCTGTAATGGAATCAGTTTCACATCCAAGGCAGTCCTAAATTCAGTTGGCCCTATGACCACAAACTTTCACCCACAAAAGATCAAAAATAAATCCAAATGTTCAAGATTATATAGTATTAAAAGAGAGAATACCCTGACAGTGACAAAAGCTGCAGGTATGAGGCCGATAATGGTTGCCAGGAAAAAAATATGATAAGGCACGTCAACAATTGGTGAAGCAAAATTGATAAATGTATTTGGCAATGTTGGAGTCAGTCTTAGAAAAAGCATGTAGTTTAACAGCCCCTGTTTTCTTTTAGCCACCTGGAAGTAAAAATACAATAATAAGTTATTCCAGTTTGAAAATTAAGCTAACCAAAAACAGTTTCTGGGAGAGTTGAGATTCACCTGAGCTTGAAAGAACTTTAACTTGTCAGGCCAAAGAGAGAAGACAATGGGCCGGCCAATCAGTTTTGATAAGAAATAGCAAGAAGAAGCCCCAGCAGTGGCAGTGAAGACAACCAGAGCTACACCTCTGAAGACTCCAAAAAGGGATCCAGCAAGTAATGACATAAACACAGTCCCAGGAATCATAAACGTCTGCATGAATATATAAACCATGCAGTACCCCACCAGGACTTGTGCTGTGTAGTCACTCGTGTAGCTCTCAAGGTGATCTCTAAAGAAGAAGGGGAGGGGGAAAAAGAGGAGGAAAAATTATATCAACATAGCATTCAACAATCTCCGTAAATAGAGAACTTATGGCAGGGGATAAGCATTTTGTCAAACAATAGGATTTTTAATTTTTTATATTAATAACAAGCCAAAGATCAACAAAAAGAGAAACACGTATAAAAAAATCTGGTAACATATATCAGAGCACATCGGTTAGTGGTTACTAGATGCTTGTGACACTAACAGAAAGGTTGACTTCCATAATTTTTCTAACTTTCAGTCAAATCCTAGGCCATTGTTTGTTGTAATGGAAAAGTCTAAGGCTTGCAAATGTAAATAAATAAAGAGTAGATGGACCAGTCCAAGCCTAAGATCAACAAAAAGAGAAACACGTCTAAAAAAATCTTGTCCCATATATCAGCCCCCACCCCCCACCCCCAAAAAAAAAAAACCACTGCAGGCAGAACATGGTAAGCTGGTCAAGTTCCTTATCTAGCAGAACAGCTGGTAGCCAATACCTAATGACTATCCAAATTACCACGAAATCCAATTCAACATCAACAGAAAGTAAAAAAGCAAAGGCAAAGCAACCTATCTGTCAACCAGCCTCTAAGCTCTTAACACTTTTTGCTTTTAGAATTCAAGTATCACTATTCTGAATCTGAACAGGTACAATTTAAGAGAGAGAGAGAGAGAGAGAGAGAGTGTGAAGAAAAAATGTCCCAGCCATTTTCGTCTTGACAATCTCCCTAGGATTATCAAGCCTACAATTCAAGCACTAATAAAAAGAAACATGACAACCCACCAAACTGCTGCAGATCGTACTCGAAGACTCACAAAACATTTGATTATACCTCTTTTTTTGTTTTGTTTTGGGGGGTGGGGGGGCGGCTACATTAAAGTATATATTTCATTAAACTTTGCTTTTATGTTCTTTCTTCCAGTTAGACAGAGAGAAGAGGCAGCCCAAGGACTCCCCGGTAAGCCACAAATTAATCATTAGACAAATGTTAACAACCCTAAAATAACCTATATAAGTCAACAAGCTAGATCTTTTTTTGATAGGTAAGTCAACAAGCTAGATCTGCAATGAACATGTAAAGGTCTTGCAACAAATCCAACTAAGAAACCAAACCCCTTATCTGTTTCGGATAAACCAATTGTTTTTCCTCTCTAAGACTTAGATTTTAACCACAGCTACTTCACAATATCAAGGAAAATCATGACTTTTTTCTTCTTTTTCCAATTGGGTTAGCCCTAAGGGAAGAAATTTTTTTCTTTAAATCTATAACCTTTATATGTAAAACCTAATACAGCCAATCAGACCCAGATGCAGATTTGCTAACATTATCAAAATCCCATCTCAAAAATGATACACAATAAGCCAAAATCAATTAAAGCTCCTATTTTTCCCAGGAAAATTAATCAAATAAACAGAACCCATTTGGCTGATTTATATCATATTCAAGCCAAAAAAAGAAAGTTGTAATTTTTGCAGAAAAAAGTGAGAGAGAAAGAGAGAGAAAGAGAGAGAGAGAGATGATACCGGAGGATTTGAAGGTCCTCGAGGTTACGAGGAAGTTTAAGGAAGCTATAATCAGATGCAGGCATGGTGAGATAAACACCAAGTAGGCCAAACAGGAAGCCCAAAACCACGGTGGAAGCCGCCGTAACCTCCCAAAAGCTCAGCGGAAACTTGGAGTTAGATCCCACATCGACTCCATAGCTATTCTCTTCTTCCCTTTTCATTTTTTTCCTGAGTTTCTTTGCTTTTTCCCAAGGGAAGAAGAGAAAGAAGGAGAGAGATAGGAAAATAGGGAGAACCTCTCTATTCTCCTAACTTCGCCTTCGCTTTCCTTTTTTGTTTTGCTTTCGGTACACTTCTCTTCTTGTTACTTGTTTGCTGTTTTTTCTTCTTTCGTTTCTCTCTCCTTATCTTCAATGCTCTTATTCTTATGGGTTCACACAGGGACAACGAATATTCGCTCCAAATGAAACGATACTTCTGTGAAAAAAAAAAAAAAAACTCATATTTATAAAATTTCATTTCTTTTTCAGGTAAGTAAAAAAAAATTAATAATAAAAAATTAAAGAAAAGCTTAGGCATTTTATCTAACTTATGTTCGAGTCCTGGTGCCTATAATCTTTCATTAGGAGCATCTATAAAAGATGACTTACAAGTTTTAACCTAAGCACCTTACTTAAAAGTTGGCGTAATTTAGCTAACCTTCATTTTATTTTTAACAATATATATATATATATATATATGTATCCTTTTTTGTATACTATTATGCAGTAATTTTTAGCTTGAGAGTATTGAGGAGAAGAAATTGTGTCCTGTTCCTAAGTGTACGGCACCCTCTTTTTGTATTATTATTATTTATTTTTCAATTTTCTTTTTTTTTTATGGGATTTATTTTTCAATTTTCATAGTATTGTATTACCACATCAGCATCACGGAGTTAGGTGAAAATTTTTTACCAGACTAACTTAATTCAACCCCTTTTCTTCTCTCATGCACTCTTCTTTTTTGATAATTTTGTTTTAGATTCATGGTGCTTAATTAACTTCTTAATTTGTGGCCTCAATTTGCTCTTTCACAAATGAGACATTTGGGATTGGTTCGTATTCTATCAAATCGAAAAAAAAAAATCTTAATATTATTTTCTATTTGTAATGCACGTGGTAATTAGCTTTAAAAGGGAAGAAATTGGTAATGATTATTGTTTAGTGCCTTTTATCAACACCTTTGGGCGTCATTAGGTTTTTGACCTAACTAAGATTAGCATCAAGCGTAAAAAACAAACAACTAAACAATATTTTCATTTGTGTACGTTTAGATCATAGAAATTCAAACCAATAAGAAGTAATGAGAAGTATCAAATAATTAGGTATCAAAGTTGGGCGTGAAGCAGGAATTCAAGGTCAAGTATTGGGGGTTCAAGGCAACTCAATCCATACTCGGCTCGTAACTTATCATAATTGTAAGTTAGAATTATTTTTTTTTTTTTTCAATTGATAAATTTGATAGTTATAATGGGAATGAGATTTAAATCTTAGATATCTTTATTAAAAATAGCAAAATGTGCCAATTAAGCTACAAGACTTTTAGTAAGTTTGTAATCTTGTAACCTTAAAGAGTATTGGTACATTGATTTAGATTGGCATTGAGTCAAGGGTTGTAGATAGGTGAAAGGAGCAAAAGTCGAAGTAAAAACAAAATTTTTATTTATATAGTGAGGCTCTTTTTAATTTTTTTGTTTTTTGGGTTTGGTGTGATAATATCTTAATTTTTAGTATCTTTATCTATGTGATTTTTTTTCCTAATTAGTTATTTGTATGTGGTGGCTGATATGAATGGAATAAACTATTTGAAATTGAGACTCTTCATTTTTTTTTTTCCAACTCTCACATAGAGGATTGGATTCAAATAGGAGAAGTAATATTTCTAAAAATATGCAATATATTAGGGGTGACAATTCGTGTTTGCATGTCGGGTTTGTATCGTGTTAACTCATACGTACCCAACTATATGGGTCAATACTAACCCGACATGTTTATAAAACGGGTCAAGATTCTTCAATTCTAACACAACTCATTTATTAAACACGTCAGTTATGTCGACCTGTTTATCTGATTTTTATCAAAATGAAGAAAAACATTTATGAAAAAACAAGCAAATAAATATTTTAAATATAAAATTCAGAACTAATGAGTAATTGCATCACAAATAATCATTTAAAATTAAATTATATCTCAATATTATAAATAATCAATCACAATATGTTAAAGAAAATAAACTACAACAACTAATAAGTTTATATACCTAGGGTTTGAATGATATATTGCTAAAATTTCATTTAATTAAACGGGTCAAACGAGTCAAATGGGTTCCATAGGTTGAACCCTAACCCAACCCATTTATCAAACGGGTTCGTCGTGTCAACCCGAATATGACACGAACCCATAAACTTCAACTCATAACCTGCTAATTTTGGATCATGTCATGTCGGGTTTATGGGTCGTGTTCAATTTTGCCACCTTTACAGTATATAACAGTGTGTTTTTTTGTGAAATAATACTTAAAAATGAGATAGAAATAGTGTCTTAATTTTTAGGCAAAATGAAGAAGGGAAAGGAAAAACACTAAAACTTAAGAACAGTAAATTACTATTTTAATCGGTTTATGTTTTTTAATTTAAAATTATTTAACTAAAAGATAGGTATTTTAGAGAGTTTAAGAATCCGTATGAAAATATTTTTGTAAGCAAAAAAATGAAACTTAAATAAAAAAATCTATTATTAGTAATATAGATAGATATATAACTTAGGTATAATTAAAAAGGTATAGTATAATAGTATATTAGGTTTCTTGATCAAAAAAATAAGCTTCTCATATTACATTCAATTGAAATTAGTTATTATTAACTTATTATTGAAAAAGATAATAGTAATTATATTTTAGTATATACAAGTTTTACCTAAACTTTTTCCTAATTTGTTTTCTTACGTTGGAGAGTTGGTATGCGACACGTCGGCCACGATAAGCACGTGATAGTGAGAACGGAGATAGCAGAGAGAAACATATAATCATTGTCGCACGTCGAATGAAAGAAGCATGTGCAAAATTGCTCCACTCCACGCAACTAACTGCATTTTAAACTAGTGCGAACATGAAATACCTGATATATCCTTTGTTTTTTGTTCCATGTCTCTTTTCCTTTTCTCCAGATCTTGGGCTTTGATTTAAGGGTCCGGTTAATATATGCTCCTACGGCATACATTAATTGAAAAAACTGTCAAAAGCTGTTAATACTTTTTCAATTCTCAAAATTTTTTTTTCAAAAATAAAAATTATTAGACAACATTAGTAAAATCCTTGATTTAATGGTCCTACTCCATATATTCTTTCAACCTCCAATGTGGACCGCTGATACATGCCTCCCTATTTTATACTTATGCTTTCCACATAACGTGGATGTGATTGAGTTTTTCTATAATCTGTACAACCTTGTAATTGCAACTTATAATTATTTATATAGATAAAAAAACTGTAATATAATTGGGGTATTTTTTTATATCTATATTTATATTTTATAGTCTATTCTACTATTTAGGTTATCCTCTTTGAATTCTTTATTTTCCTGGTTTTAAATTTTAAAATACTCTAACTTTTCCATTTACAAGTTTTCAACTGATGAGAGATAAGTACTTAAATAAAACTTCTATACTTAACAATACACTAAACCAAGTAATGTACACAACATTAAATACAATTCCTATAGTTTAACTTCATTTTTGTCAATCTTATCTTTTACATATGAAATTGATTATAATAAGTTCCAGTTAGCTCAACTATCAAAGTCTCTGATGGTTGAATAAGAGATCTGAGTTCAATCTCCGCCTACCCAAAAACTAACCGGTGTCTTGGTTTGATAATAAAATAGCTATTATCAGAAGCGGACGTCATAAGTTGAAATTCTCTATTAAAAATTCATATGAAACCTTGTGGTCCCTTATCCTTTATTGGATGCACTTAATTAGATTTATTTTTCTCAATCTCAGTCTCATCTGTTTTTGGTTTCACCTAACGTCTGATCTCACCCACATCCATTTTTATTTTATTTTTTTAAAATGCAGTTCAAAGATAATTATAATTTGCTACCCTTCAAAAATGTTAGATACAATTCCTTGTTTTAAATGTAGTTGATAAATCCTAAATTTAAGCTCTTTTTAACTTTTTTATGGATGTATATAGTATGTGGACCATTTCCTTTAACACCCCCCCCCCTCCAAACCCACACACACACACACACACACATATATATATTTCAGTTTTTTTTTTTGCATTTTTTGGAACCAAAACTTTTGTAACGAGCCTTTCCTAAAAACCAAAGATAAAAAAAAAAAAATGTGAGTCTTTCCCGAAACAAAATAATAATAATAATAACTGATTGTGATCCCTATGGTTATCCAGTGACGAGTTATGAATTTTTTTCAAGGTGGTCATTAAGAAACTTAAATTATACCAAATCTAATAAAAAAAATAACTTCATATATTGATTAAAAAAATCATGTAAATACATAAAGTCTTACAATTTCATTGTACATATTTTCTTATTTTGAGATCATTACATGATAATCTTATATAATCTATCAAGCACATATGTTTCAAAATTTTAGTTAAATAAAAATTTTCTTGGAGTTTTCTTTTTATTTGTAAGGGCTTAATATATTGTTAAAAGGATCAAAATTTAACGACAAAATTTGAATACAAATTTAGTTGTTTTAAACTTAAAACTCTCACTAAACAAATTAACATGGCTACATATTTTGAAAATCTAACTATTGAATTGCATGTTCTTTATGTTATTAAATCACATGTCAAACTTCATGTCAATTGGATGTTATTTACTATTTTATCTCTAAACTTATTTTTTATTTATAATTTTAGACAACAAAAAATAGAAATTTAAATATTTGATTGATGAAATACCTATTGATTTTTTATATTCTTGAAGTTTTGCAAACATGTAAGATATAAGAAAAAAAATTGTAATTTCAATGGTAGATTTGTCAAAATTCACATCCAATAAAAAAGTATTGAGTGATGTTGTAGGTTTAGTCTACAACAAAGTTTGTTGCCAAACTTTATCCAAAATTTTAATTATGATGGACTTAAAAAAATTTAGGGTGGTCACAAATTTTTTTTTAAGGATTAAAAAATTATAATTTTTTTAGAATTTATATATAAAAATTGATTTTTTTCCCAAGTTAGGACCACCTTAGCTCCAATGTGAGTAGTTATCCGTACCAATTGTTTGGGGTTTCACTTAACACTACAATACACGTCCATTTTTATTTCAATATATTTTAAAGGCAATTCGAAAATAATTACTAATTTACTATCCATAAAAAATGTTATGTACAGTTTATTGGTTTTAAAGGTGGTTGCTAATTCCTGAATTTAAGTTATTTTTAAATTATTTTATTTATTTATTTATGTGTAGCAATTAGCTAAATTTTAGGATTAAAAATAACTTGATAACTCCCATAGATAAAAAATAAAAATAAAAATAATAGTCTTTCCTTTAACAAAAAAATCTAATTCAATTATATTATATACATATATATATATATATTGATAAAAAATTCAATTATATATATATAAATATTCTATACTATCTATAAGAGGATTCTCCTATTTAAATTGGACTTTTATGTGGTTTAAAAATACCCTCATTAATGAAGGGAAACTTTTCTCAAAAATAGGGTTATAAATGTCAAACAAATAACATATTTCATTTTGAATTCAAAAAGAAAACTCCTAAAAATTTAGGTTTTTTTTTTTTCTTCACATTCATATTTTTATTTCCTAAAATTTAGCCTTTTTAATTCCTTTTTATCATAATAAAACAAGAGATACTACATCCACAATATTTTCACAACAAATCTTAGGTGGTAGTTTGTTATTAGTTCTGATTTGAATCCACAACTTGAATTACTTTTTTACCCACCCATAACAACCAATAACAGCATGCCACATATGATTTGTTATGAAAAATGTTGTGAATATAGTATTTCTCTAATAAAACACTCCCAATTTAAAAAAATAAAAAACTAAGAGAACTCCTAAAATTTAACATTTTTTCCCCTCACGTTCATCTTATTTTTCCTAACAAAACTTTTCTCTATATCACTACACCACTTTTAAACACACGTTCAAAAAAAAAAAATTATTGTTTATCTCTAAATTTTATCATTTTTATTTTTTTGAAAAATAAAAAAAATATATTTCAAATTATAATAGATACAAATTATTAACTTTTACCCAAAAAAATATAAAATCCTTTGAGCACGCGTAAGGCATGTGCTTAGAGGCTATATATATGTGTAAGAACCTTTCCTATAACAAAAAAAAAAAAAAAAATTGTGTGTGTGTATATATATATAATTTTTTCTTTTGTTTTGGATTTGTACAAAGTGGCTACCTTTTAGAATATAAAATAAGTAGATAACTCCCATTAAAAGAAAAGAAAAGAAAAGAAAAAAAAAACTGATAACATGAGAGTCTTTTTTATAAAAAGAATTAATACTACCAATTGTTAGGGATCAATTGAGCTACAAGTGAATACACACACACACACACATTTTTTAAATGTCATGGTTTATTTATGCGTGCAATAAAATTTCATAACATTCTCATAATATGTGAAGGTTTTAGGTCATCACAACTAAAAAAAAAAAGAAAAAAAATGTTTATATAAGAAATGGGTGTTCAATTCTTTGACTAGGCTTAAAAAATTATTGTGAAATTTTGTTATGTATATTTTAAGAAATAGTAAGTAATTCCAAACAATACAACTATCGAACAGTTGTATTATGCATAATATTCGTAACTTGGCATAATACAACCATTCGATAATTCTAACTATTCAATATTATTTCAATTTTTTTAGGTTTTAATACACCCTATCTGTGACTAGGAAAGGTTTATTGCACTAAATGTGTATGTATGTGTAATAAACACTATAAATTTAATTTATTTTTATGTAGAAATGAGTTCGGAAAATACACCTACAACTCATACCAATGACATAGAATGTTGCCAACAACGATGGAGATATTATACTTGCATTAAAAGACAATGAATGCAATGATGTTCAATTGGCAAGATGTTGTGCCAATTATTCTAGACGAAGACAACAAACTTTGGATGGTGAATATTGTCGTACCCTGATTTTGGCTATGGTTCGACATTATTCTCCAATTGTTGAGGGTGTTTTACGGCAATGCGTGTTTGATGCATAAAATGTATGATATGCGTACAAACACTATGGTGGGGGTGTGTGCGAGCGAACATCCTTAATTATATTTATTTTGAGGAGTCGCCACCAACCATTGGAATTCTAAGGTGTGATTGGTCACCTAAGACTAATCAATTTTATTTCCTAAATTAACTAAGAAAACCCCTTAGGGCTCTTAAGCTAAAATATAAAATAACGAAATGTCTTGAACCAGAAGACATGGATCCGGAAGCTCGGTTACGTGTGGGAAAAATGTTAGGCACCTCACAACGCCTACTCAAAAGGACAGTACCTAGTTTATAATTTAATATTAAACATCACCATTTGAATACAACTTAAAATATTTGGCATTTAGCTTTAAAAAATAATGATATGTATGTACATGTGTAATGAAATAATGATCAAACTTATCCTAGAATGACATGTAATCTATCCTAGAATAACATGTAAAAATGATACATGTAAGGACCCTATTTGAACTCTTAGCCCAAAGGGTATATGGACTTAGGCCCAAAAAACCCAAAACAAAAAATTTGTAGAGAATGGGTTGGAAAACTGGGCTTTAATGAGTTAAGAAACAAGTAAATAGATCTTGATGACTAAGAAAGGAAAATAAAGAACTTTCACTAAGGAAAAACGTCCTCGGCGGAGTCCGAGGAGGCTGATTCTTATGTATTGCTTTTGAAGTTTGATTACAAGTCTGGTTCTAGATTGCTACAGTGTTTCTCTCTTAATTTTTCGATCCCCTTTCCTTCAGGGGTCTCTTACATTATATATCCCCCTTCCTTCAGGGATCATCCAAGCCACTACTTGAGTGCTTGTCCCATCAGACACCCTCTTTGGCTTTCTATGAGTTATGATAGCCAAGGCAGCACTGTTCAGGGGCCTTCTCCACATAAAGGCAGCCAAAAAGTTAGCTGCAGAGCATTCAGTGCGGTGGCAATAGCTTTTTCTTAGGCATCTCCTAGCTTCTACTTTCTAGTACACTTGAGAAGTACGCCCCTGCCACTGGAGCTTCCGAGAAAGTTGCCTTGATCATTAGGATCTACATTAGATTCGTGTTTAGCTTATTCGATAAGGTATTCCTCCTCGGACCACCTTCCCATTAATATCATGCTCATGAAACTATGAGCTTAAACCACTTACTACTATTTAATCGTCCTTAGATCACCTGTATTCTTGGCCAAGGCCCAAGGCCCAATACCGAATTTGGGCCTTTACCCCTACAACACGTATAATCTATCCTAAGATGGCTTGTCAGAATGATGTGAGAAATCTAAGCTAAGATGACATGTAAGGGAATGACATGTAATCTATTCTAGAATGACATGTATAATCTATCCTAAGATGACGTGTGAGAAGTGACATGTATTGATCATAGGATGACATGTGATAAATAACATGTAATACCCCGCATATCTTTATTGGAGGTTATTATATATATATATATATATCTCTGTTTCTGCTGATAAAATTTATGAATGGAATATTGATGGTTTTTCTGAACAAGAAATTATTAACAAAATGGGACATATGTCCATGGTTGGTATTGCTTATCAAAATAATCATGATCTTATTAAAATAAGTTTTCAACATGTTCAACCACCCTTGAGGATCAACGAAGGAAGACATTCCTTTGCTGGGTCTGAAACTGTTTCAAAAAGAGACCAAGATCTCAATGATTTTTTGCAAAAGAATTTTGAAAAACCTTCTGATTTAAAATTAAAAGGTGTTTCAAGTGATAAATCCCAGATCAGCTCTGTTTACTATTCTACCAAACCAGAATCTTCCTCTCCATTTGGCAAACCTGCCAATGAAGACGACGAAGAAACTGGATCTATTTCTCCATCTGGTTCTGATTTTCCTCCTATATATATATATATATAATACATATACACACACACACACACACATAATTGATGGGCTATAAGTACTTTTTGTTAGTAATTGTAACCCACTACCCCACTAAGCCCACATCTCTGATGTGTTAAATATAAGGTAGAGGAAGAGATATATTAGGGTTTTTCATAGAAAGGGATTTATCACTAAGGAGGCTAGGAACTGTGTTTTTTCCCTTAAAGTTTAGATTAAATAAAATTGAAGAGCCAACCAATTGTTTCAGGTATGATTTTTCATTTGTTAGAAACAAAGAATTAAAGGGTTAGAATTTTATTTTTGGAAACATTAATGATAAGTAGATTTGTTTCAAAGAGATATTTTTCCTAGAATATGGTTTACATTTTTGCATTAGTCCTTGAATCCTAGGTTGCCACTGTACGTATTCTAGAACAAAAGCCGAAGTTATTAGATACATGAATATGGCTTTTGGCATTTTCGTAAGATTGTAAGAGTTTTTGGGCTTGTAATGATAACCACGCATATATATTAACTAGTATGTAACCCGTGCAGAATGGTTAATTATAGTAATACTATTGGTCAATTTCTTTTTTGTCTTTTTGGGTTTTTCACAAGGAGGATAGAATTAGATAAAACAATAAAAATATATATTGCATTTTATTATTTAAGTGATGCTATTGAACCTTTTTAAAGCAAACTAAATGTAAAACTTAAAGCAATGGGAAACAAACTGTTTTCCCTAAGTTAACTTTTTCAATCCTTATAAATATTTAGATTCATGATTTTTTTTTTTTTAATTTGTACTTTCATCTAGCCACTAAACCGCATGATGAAAAAGAAATAGGAATAATAATGAAGTCTATATTGTCATCAATCGAATACAATTAGTACATATTAATTTTCTCCAAAAATTGCTAAATCCATCAACTCCTTTGGCTTTGGAACTAAACAATGTAGTCAGTGAACCATCCAAAACTCCATGAACCATGGCTACCCCTTCCCTTTTTCTTGCCAACAAACTCAAAGCTAAGTCTCTAGCAAATGCAAAACTCAAATCTCTGGCTATATCTTATGCCTTTCTTGCTAGAATCCTATATACCATCCGAAAATCAATGTTACCATCAGTAGAAGTACAAAGGGAGTCATCATAAGCATATTCAAAGGGATTTTGAAGTGAAACTTCAATTAAAATATCCTAAATTGATTATCATAATACTATAAAGCAAAACGGTGTTTTAACATTGTGAAACAATATAATTTATCATTTTTTAATATAAGCCTATGCACCATAGAACTATGTTAACCACAATATCAAATTACAATAGTTACAATACAACTTAAGAGATGAATGCAACAGAAAGTAAAGTACACCAAATATCAGCTACAAATCAAGAAGGTAATCAAGAATATATATGTACATCTCAAAGGGGCTAGGATCAAAACATGTGCATATCTCTAATTTAAGCTTCTATTAAGGTTATCTCAATTGGTAACACTGTGGAAAAAAATATAGTGTCTTCTAAACTTAAGACTGTCACCATTCATCTCTTAAGAAAAAGGAAAAGAAAGGCATGATTGTGTTTCTTTTTCTCTATTTTAAAAACATCATTGGCAAATACCCAAAACCAATTAACCCAAATACTCTAAACAAAAACAAACCAAATGTGACACAAATATCCTAAACAAAGCAGTGATAAATCTACAATAGCACATGAGAATAAAAATATCATTGAAAACACAAAACATGGTGAGTTTATTTGAAGTAAACAGCAAGAAATCTGAATGTCTAATAAAACGAAATTGAAGTTTAATAACACTAAAATAATTCTATGTCCTATTTCGTATATAAGTACTCAATAAGGGATAGTAAAAATAGGGGAATAGTGTAAAGAGAGACTACAGAAAAAAGGCAAAAATAGTCATTAAAAGGAAGTTGATAACAGTTTCTAATTTCGACAGCAAGAATCAAGATTAATTACACAAAGGTTCTTCAGAGCAAGTAGACACTTGGAAGTGATATGGGTTCTCTATATAGTATACCCACGTTGGTTTCCCATCAAACATGTCCTAATAGCTCAATCAGTAAAAGTGTGGGTATTCTTGAGAAGCAATGATTTTTATCCTCTAAGTAATAACTTGCAATTGGAAAATGAAAATGATAATTATTGTAATCCAACTAACTTCTCTTCAAGACCAACTACACAAGCATTTCTCATTCGCATAACATTAAGGGTGTAACCACATAAAATATGAAGAAACTGATACAGAAAGAGTCAAGTTCAGACTATACCCTCAATCTGTTGGAAAAGATGGAAGGTGTGATAAGCTTGTACTTTGGAGCTTCCACAAGGAGCTTGTCATAGGTTCCCTAATCAAACAAAACCATGTTGTTCACTTTCTCTTTTTGCTTTCCCTTGCTCCATTTCTGTATATATCACCAAATAATATTAGTATTCAAAGCCAAATCCACATTACCTATTCCCACAATCTATAATTTGAACCACCATACAAAGTTTAAAATTGAAAAAAATCAAATTCTGAATCCAAAAACATTATCAAACCTTCTTCTTCTGCTTTCCTCTACTAGATTTGGTTGGCTTCGAGGACGGAGGAGGAGCCTTTTCCTTCTTAGGTGCCTATTAAAATAACAAAAAAAATCTTCATAGCACAAAAATCATATTAACTCTGCACTGAACATTACATGTATTATTCCCTGTTTGGAATCTAAACAAATAAATTGGTGCAAAAAAAAAAAAAAAAAAAAAAAAACCCAATACTTTCAATCTTGAAATTGAGACAGAGCCTAATAAGACAATTCAGCTTCATTAAATACCACATTAGATAAATCTGTGTTTGGCCTTGAGAACAAGTACAAAAGGAAAACAGACAAAGACTCTGATTTCAATTAAGTTCACTAATATCAAATCTAGCAAGAATAAAGAAGAAAAGCAAAACCCAGAAAACATATGCAACAAAATTCAAGATATTCACATCACGGATCTTCCATTAACATAAAAAAAATCCAATAATTTTACTTAAAAAAATTATAAATAACTGTACTCTCAGTAATCAAAGGTTTATTTTTTATTTATATTATATATATTATATATATTTTTTTTTTTGAGAATGATTCAACAAAACATAGATCTGCATAAAAGCATAAATCAATTCAAATTTTAGGGGCTGACCAAAAAAAGCACAAACCTACCAAAATTCTGCCAAACAAAAACAAAATTTAATCAATACAACAATCGAACCAGAAAAAGAGGTCAAATTAGAACTCTAATTTTGTATAAACATAACTAATACTATCTTAGAATGCTATTAAAGTTCTAACAGTATTTTCTATAGAAAAACTGGAAAAGGCAAACTTGTTAGGGACGCTGATCAAAATTCTGCTGGTAAACATTATTTACTTTGTCATTTATATCAATGCTTACAGTTCTTTCACATTTACACTTGCCTTCATTACTAAGTAACTCCAAATTTTACATGAAGTGAAAAAACAACAACAACAACAACAAAAAACAAAGAAAATTACACAAAAATAAAGAGACAAATGAGAGAGAAGCGAAAATAATGATTATGGAATAATACAGAGTATTACCATTGTAGAATTTGAGGACTCTCTAGGGATTGTCTTTTTTGCTTCTAAGAACCCTCCACCATGGTATTGTCTTCTCCACCCAACTCCAATCGATATCTATAAATATTTTTGAAAAAGCAAAGCTTAATATAATCTTGAATTTAATTAAGACAGTCAATGCTCTCTGTGATGGAACTAATTGTGAAAATTATCCTGGATGAACAAAAAAAAAAAAAAAAAAAAGGAAGTCCTTTAAATTTCCTAAATGAACCAATCTTTAAAATCTCTTAATTCTAAAATTATCCCAACACCAAAAGAAACCCCAATTCCCATTTGCAAACGAAACCTTAAAAAAAGAAAAAGAAAAAAAAGGACTTTGATGTGACTTGCAATTGGAAACTTGAAGACAACACTTACTTTCCTTTAGGAGAAGTTTAATTCAGATGAATTGCAAATTGAGCCAACTTCTTAACAACAACATTACCATATTAGTAACACAACAGACATCCCAAGTATGAAAGGAATATAATAGGACCATTTTCTTAGCAAGAATCTGTTACACAACAGAAAAATTATTAGGAGAAGAGCAAACTTCCTAAAGAGTGCCTTTTGATTATATCAAAAGGTCAATCTTAGGAGCAAAAGCACCAACATAAAGTACCACTATATATATTTTGTTGCGGGACAAAATAAAATAAAAACCCTTCAATTTCACAAACCATCACAAGCCCAGAAACCGTTTCACATACAAACCTTAAAGAATGGAGAAAAAAAAAGACCACGCAATTAGATATCAAATAAAGATATTAACTTGTTCTCAAGCCAAAAAAGATATTAAAAAAAAAAAAAAGATGCTATCTTGTTATCAAACAGAAAACAAACATGCAACAATAATCATAGAAAAAATAATATTAAAATTATTCAAAAACAAAAATTTCACTGAAAGAAAGGAAAAAGAATTTACTTACATTTCCTTAGGAGTATGTGCTCTTTGCTTCCTCAATCTTCATTGTACCACCTTTAGAAAAAACAAAAATCACAATATTGCAATTATATTTAAGCTCCTTGGTGGGCTAAGAAATTATATAAAGAAATAATTAGGTGGAAACAAATTAATAGACTCTTGTAATCCAAATTGAATTTCAAAACCAACAACACTCAAACTAAAGCAATTATCAACATTAACAGATCAGTTAAACTAAATAAAGTTAAAACGATTCATAAATGTCTGATGCATTGAAGGTTAAGAAACCATAATACTCCATTTCTTCGTACTAAAATGGATACAGTCGAAGAGTTAGAGAAAGAGCAACCTTTTTGGACGGACTCATCGCTTTAGGTCTGGGTTAATACTGTTGCCGGGGAAGAGAATGGCTCCAATGGAAGTGTGGGTCTTGTTCCAAGAACAAAGACCTCTTTCTTTCATTTAATTGTTGTGGCTCTTTGATTTTTTAGGGATAGAGGCAACTGAACAGGGACATGAAGAATTTGAGAAAGGAAAAGTCGTGCAAATAAGAAAGGGAAGAGGCAAAGAGCCGAGAAAGAAGAGAGAGAGTCTTTAAACTAAAAATTATGGATTCTGTCAAGTAAATCCATGTGAAATTTATGAGTTAAATAATGACCCCTAGATTAATATTATTATGCGGTCCCCACATAGCTCACAAATTATGGAATAATTGAAGACAGGTGGCAAAGACAAATAGCACAAAATTAGAATTCTAATTGGAATTGCAATTTGAGTTTTTCTACTCCACCTATTATTATATATATAGATATATAAATTTATACCATAATGTCCTTTTGTTATTTTGCTGGACAATTAACACAGTTAACACTAGACCCCACACCTATTTCACACTAACTTGCTCACATTTTGTCAGAAGTCCAATTTCTCTTATTGATGGCCTTGATAGTCTCTACCCAGACGTTGACTATTCTAAACACAATGAACCATTTAAGTTCAACACTTCTACAGTTGTTTTAAAGGATAATGACAGACTTGGTTTTGACCCAAATTCTAATTTCATCCCAAAATGCTTAGATATTAAATCCATTAGGGTCAATGATATTAAGTCCATGAATAAAGTCATAATAGATTTGGCAAACAGTTTTCATTGGGGTTATATATTAAATCCTAAAGTATTGGCTACTGCCTCTAAGTTTTGATAAATTTAAGGAAACATATTTTTGGGTAGAGATGCCTTGCATCAGTGTTATTATTTAGTTCAGCAAAGTATAATCCTAGTGAGTCAGTTTGTATAACTCAATAAGCTTTATATTTTGTGGAGAATATTAAGTATGTGTTTGGATTTAACCGAATATTGCGTCTGCGTTTCACGTTTTCCTTTTTCTTTTCCCTGCTCGTGAACAGTAACATCACATGGGTTCACTGTGCAGGGGACAAAAAATACTGTTCATGCATTAAAAAATATTTAAAATGGGTTCCACAGTACTATTCACACATTTAAAAATTATTTTGCTACAGTATTTTTAGTTTTTAGTTTTCAGTTTCAGCAACAATAAGTTCAATTCAAACGGACCCTAAGTAATTTCCATGGTTGATTATATGTCCTATTTAAGAGAATTTTGAGACTATTTGAAGGGTGTTTCAGCTGAACTTTCAGAGTGATTCAAGTACTGTAAATAATTATGCATAATATGCATAAGTTTTGTTCATTAGGTTCTTAGAAGTCAAAAGTTTTCAAAAGTAATGTTTTTAAGCTTACATTTTCTAAAGTTTATCAAAATGCATTTCTTTATGTCATTTAAAGAGAAACTTCGACTTTTAAATAATGTTTTAAAGAGAAATTTTATATTTTAAATAAAGTTTTGAACATCTAAATCTCATTTAAAAAATGATGTCTAAACAAAATTATTTTCAGAAAGGAATTGAGTTTCAAGATAAGTTTTCTAAAAATATTCTTGTTCTTTAAGTTGTTTAAAACCAAGTGATTTCAAAGTTATATTTTTATTTTCCAAATGGTATTTAAGACGTTTCTTTTAGCAAATTGGGTTTTCAAACTTACTCAATAATTGTAAAAACATTTATATAAACTCTTTAGTTCTTATTCATTCCCTAAGAGAGTCAAGCATCCTTTGATTTATGTTTCAATTCGATATTGTGATCTTCGATATGCCTCTTTATTTGGAATAATTGTTAATATTATGAAAATTATTCTATTTTGTATACTTTACTTTTGTGATATGTGACTCAAAATAATTGTTTTTAGAGTTGATTAGGTATATGTGTAAGCCTGCTCATAGGGTTGTATATGAGAATAAGTGTTGATCCCTCACTAGTAGGGGTTAAATGTGGATATCTGCTCACAGGATTGTATGTGAGAACATGTGATATGTGTATATGTGACGCTGTGCTATGATTAATTATATGTATGTGTTTTCGAATGATTTTAAGATGTGATTGCATATATATTAAGTGATTCATTATATGTTTTGGAATAATTATATCTGATATCATTGATTGAATTTGTGAAAAATCAAAATACTCGTACTTTGTTTGACTCTATTCTATTATGTATTGTGTATAATTGCTTACTGAATGTGTGACTCACCCCATCAATTACAATTTTCAAATTAAAGTTTAGTTGAGAAATAGAACTTTTGGATTACTTCGTAAAGTGAATGTAGAGCATGAGAGTTTTTAGGCGACATAAATAATACTTGAAACCTTAAAGGATTATTAGTTATTTTTATTCCACTTTAGATTTTATAGTATTTGAAGATTATTTCTATATCGTGGATTTTAATTATTGTAAGAGATTTATCAAGAGCATTGTTTATTTGGAGTTTTGAATTATGTTTAAATTAATTATGTTTATTGAGTTATGTAAGATCAGTGTTGTGGGCCTTTTTGTTATATTGGGCTAGGTTGCCTCTTACAGTATTGGGCCAAAATATTCTAAGTAAGGGAGTTGAGACTGGTTCAACTACAACTCAATTTAGTCCGGTTTGTGCATAAACTATGTTTCCTTCCCAAGAACATACTTACAGCAGGCAAAGCTATTTAAATGAGTCGTAGCAGGCAGACATGATAATAATAAAACAAAAGAAAGTACTTTGGCTTCTTAATTAAAGTGAATGAATAATCACAATAACAACAATCACTTTTATAAAGAAAGCAAGAGGAGTAAATGGGTAGTATATGGGTTAATCAAAAAGAAAGAAATCAGATCAAATCTGATCCATAGGACCAAAACCAGAGAGGGAGGAATGGTTCTTCTCAACACGAATAATATCTCGGGAAATTCCTGCTGTGGAAATTAATCACTTTGAGGGAAACGGACCTGAATGGTTAGTGCCCAAGAGAATTCTTTGCTTATGGCAGAGAGCAGGAATTTGAGAGAGAGAGAGAGAGAGAGAGAGGGAATCAATCTATTGGTGCATGCCTGCCGTTCTAACTTTCTACTTATCTTCTAGTATTCCCCTTTTTTCTCTTTTTCTTAATACTTGTTTTCTATTTCGTGGTTTTTTCTTTAAAGTTCCTATTATCGTGCTTATGGTGTCCCCTGTGCACGGCAAGGGCCTCCTTTATAGTGTCTGCCGTGACTGGGTTTTACTATTTTAGACATTTGTCTGGTCTGGGTGTACTTGCTGACCACAACTGGTCCGTCTGTGTGCTACTCCCCATCACCAGACAAAGAAGAATCTTTTGTTTGTTTGTCTGTCGTGGCCCCTTTTCCTGCTACGGTGTGGGTGCTCTCTCTCTACCCCTTATGGTATGCACATAGTGGTTTCAACTCAGCCTTACTTTTTTTTAAGTGGTATGTCATCCCAGCAGGACACTTCCTCCAAAAGAGCCTAAGTAGGAACCTCAGAATAAGTTTTTCCCCTCTCCCCACCGCTAAACCATGCCCTCTTACCTCTGACCCATGACCTCACCGTGTCCTGTATTGGTTGGGTACAGGCTGGTGATTTCTAGGCCTCGTGTGTGCCTCTCTTTTATGCATGTCCAAAATCTTCCTGCTGCTCATGCGTTTGTCGTGGTTGGCTTGCACAATCTATTGTCCGTCTTTAACTTATTATGTGAGCTGCTTTCTGATTTCCTTTTCTTTTATGTCTTGCCCCACTCAGGGGCTGGGCTTTACTTGATGGTGGGCTTTGCCTTCTTCAGCCCACTCCTTTTCTGCTACCATCTCTTGCCATAACACTCTGTCATTCCTGCTACGATGTTGATTGCCCCAATCCTGCTGGGCCTTTTTGGGCCTGCCATTTATTCTTTTTCCAATGGCTTAGTACGGCCATTGGCTCTTTTATTATATTACTAGCGGGCTCTTGCGTCCCATTTTTTTTCTCTTAGGCGTCTTTGGCCCATTTGCTTTTCTCAGGTTTCCTTGGCCCTTTTCCTAACTTTACATTCCTATGGGCTTTTACTAACTTCTTTGGGCTTTCCCGGCCCAATTACCTTATCCCTCATCCTTGGGGCTCATGGGCTTGCCATCAACCCCTTACTTTCTTTGCTTTCATTACTTCGGGCCTGTTATGGCCCATTCTCACTTTTCCACATTATATACTACTCATGGGTTTGCTATTTCTCTCTTTCTAGGCTCCTTTAAGCCCATTTGTCTCCTTAAGGCCCATTTGTTTATTTCATAGACTTGTGATCCATTATTCCTACCGCTTGGGCTTAATGGTTTTTCTATCCATTCACCAACTCCTTTCTGCCCGTGTTGCTGGGCTTCTTCTTTCTTTTGACTCTCCAAAATGACCATCAACAATCAACAAGTTAGTCATGCATCAAAATTCATATTCCGTGGATTTGGGTCGTGACATAACATGTATCTATCCTAAGATGACATGTATAATATATAACATGTGATCTATATTAGGATGACATGTGAGCATGTAGACGTGTATAAAATGCATGGGCATGTGAGCAATTTTTAGAAAAGAAGATTAAAAGGGTATAGTTAAACATGCAATAGCATGATATATACTAGGAAGGTAAATTGAATTCTTAAATTAAATAAATATAGCTAACCTCACTCCAAAGTATATCATAACATTTTAGACCATGTAATCTTGCAATCATTTCCCAAAGTATTTTAACTCATACAAAAGACACAAAGAAATAACAAGAAAAACAAATGTTAAATTCCTATAAAGTGCAAAAATAATGTCATTTGACAAATTTATTTTTTTTTAAAGGAAAAAACATTTCATTTAGGCACAAATGAGGTTGAAAATGCATTTTTGTTACTCAAGGGCCTTTATGCAAATTCTTGGAAACATTAGGGGTCATTTTGTATATTTATGAAAAGATTGGGGTCAAAATGCTATTTGGAAAGTCTCAAGGCATTTTTTGAAATTGTGGGAAAGTTTTATTTATTTATTTATTTTATTTTTTTATAAAAAATTTAAGTGTGGGATTGTTGTATAAATCCGGATTAGGCTTGATTTGTTTGAGTTTGAGAAAGGGGTTGTGTTTGAATTTTCGGCTGGGCTAAGTGAAAAATGTGAGACCCAATGGGCAGGTATAGACTCACAGGTTGGGCTGGAAATGAGTTGAGTGTATTTCGGATTGGGCTTGAATTTTAAAATGGGTTTGGCCCAATATATTACACGGATTAGGCTTTAAGATGGTTTCAGGTTTGGTCTTGAATGTTTGATTCATCTCTTCAGGTATGGTTGTGGGGCCTTTTTTTTGAAGGATTTCTTAGACCCTAGTCCAATACGGAGCAATGGGTTTGTTGAACCTTAGATACTTCTATTAAAATTATCGAGATATGCCACTTGATTTAACAGTTATTGATATTGCATTGGACAAATTATATAATAGAGGTTAAGATAACAAAAAATAAAAATCATATAGAACAAAAGGATCACTCATTGCACATATTAATTAATCAAAAGAGTCTAGGATACAAACATGGGCGAAATGAACGGTTGGAAAACATATTCAAGCTTGGTGGTCAAAATGAAACATTTTAAACTTAAAGGAAGAAAATGAAAACAACTTCAAACTTTAAGAGTCAAATGTGTAAATTTTATTTATTTATTTTAAAGTTCCTGCAATAGAGTTTCCACCCTAACAACATATCTTAATAATATGAATTAGATAATCTTTTTAATTAAAAAGTGTCAACAAAACGATGTCTTAATATCTTTCTCTCCCTCCTTTGAGTCCTTTCCCCCTCTCTTTAAATGGTCAAATTAGGCAAGGATATGGATGAAATAAATATTTTAAAAACATAATTAAATTTTGTAGATCAAAATAAAACATTTTAAACTTAAAGGACTAGAAGGAAAATAACCCCAAACTTTAAGGAACAAAAGTGTAATTTATTTATTTATTTTTTTTAAGTGTTAGTATTAGAGTTTATAGTTTAAAAATAAAAATCTTAAAACTAAATTTTAATTGAATAATTTTCATTTTAAAAAAGACATAAGCTACATCATTTTAAATAACCACACCTTTTCAAACCAAATATTTTTAAAGTAAAGTGTTTTGAAACTTAATTATTTTATTGGCACAACTTTCTAAAATTATCTTATTTTATAAAAACTGAAAATTAAGTTTTATTGTTTAACAAAGTATGGTATACAACTTATAATGTTTTTGATACATCAATAATTGAAGGTGAGAGGATTTAAATTCTGAATTTTTCTATTGAAGACACAAAAAAATGTCAATTGAGCAATAAAACTCTTGACTACAACTTATAATATTTACAGCGACCTAGGAGATAGGATTAAATTTTTATTATATTATCATATCGAAATGTTGATTATATTATGAAGAAAAGAAAAAAAAAAAGTAATTGCTGGGAGAACCTCAGGTACTGTTCACCCTTTGATTAGATGAGATGTGAGTCTACAGTCCAATATACTTATAATCCAACCTGTAGTATTGGTGGATTGGGTTCGGTTGATACTTACTTTTCACGGGCATTAACTTAGTCTGGAGGGTTTCAAATTCTAATAGTTATTGCATGTTTGTCAAACTGTCTTTTCAAATGTTACATGATCCTAATCGTAAAATCCCATCAATGAAAAATATATTCAAGTTAGCCCCTATTGAATACTATAATTTATATGATTGTGAACAACAATTCATCACAGTGTCTAAGTAGTTTGACTAATATATATGCTGCAAGTTACACACAAAATAATAATTGATATTGACAATTTTAGAAAAAGGAACTTGCAATAATTGATTAATTTATACTAGTTTTCTTATATTTCGGACAAAGTAGATATAAAAATATAACAATTACAAGTTAGAATGTCATGATACATATCTAATACAAGTACACAACCCCATGAATTTGGTGTAATCAGCTTTTATATAGTTGGTTCCTAAAGTTGCACTTGGCTAACTTCATAGTGTCGTTACTCGTTAGTATTAATCTTTTTTTTTTTTTTTGAGGGAAAAAAAATGCATTATCAGGATTACCTCTGAAAAATTAAAATGTATTAGAAATTGCGTTGCATACAAATAACTAGTGGTTTGCTCTTGGGATGCATAGATAAATTAGTACCCCTAAAAACCCCTTCAAACCACTCATTCCCCCTTAAAATAATCCAAACAAGATTTATTAAACCATATCTAGCTCTCTCATTTTCTCAATTCTTCACTCTTGCTCCTCCATCCAAATAACTTGTTCATTATATTACGCTGTTGTAGTTGTTAAGGTATCAGGTTAGGGGAATCACATGTTCACATATCTTCATCCTCCATAAAATTAGTTTATTTTTTATAATCTCCATCAAATTGTTTAGGCTTCACAATTTTATAATATATATATATATATATATATTCATATCATTATCTCATATTCAATATTAGACTAAAATACAAATTGCATTGTCTAAATTTGACTGAAATTTATTTCAACCCTTTAACCTTACGTTCGTTCAATTAAGTTTTATAATTTTTAAGTTTATTCAATTTTTTTAATCTGTTACTTTCAAAACTATAAGGCTTAATTTATTACGTACTTTCCGAAAGTTTATGTTTAATTTTTTTTTTAAAATTATAGTGTTTAATTTGTTATAACCTATAAATTATATGTTTTAAAACGTAATTTTTAAAAATTCTAAGATAATGTGCTAGCGATGGCAAAAATGCCTAGCCTCATTTGGCTTGCTTTGCCTCACATTGATTTTCCCTACCATGAAGATATGACGAGATGATGATGGGTTTTGCTTGCCCCTCCCCATCTTATCATGCTTGCCTAGTCTAACTCGACTTACCCTTTACTACTTCATGCAGGTTTTTTTTTTTGGGGGTGCCCCTAAGAGGGGATGGAATGGGTACGGGACACTTATGATCCAACATTGTTTGGTCTCATGTACGTTAGCATGCCCTTTCAACTTCCACTTAAGAACTGGATTCTCAACCCAAAAAAAAAAGAAAAAAAAGAGAGGAGAAAATACCATTTTGGTCCTTATATTTGGGGTCACAATTGATTTTGTTTTTATATTTTGGTAGCAGTTATTTTGGTTATTGTTATTTTCAACTTGCACTCAAATTAGTCTTTACCGTTAAGTTACTAATGAAAAATGCCTACGTGGCAAATGATGTGCATATTTGGGGCACATGTGGCTAACAAAATATTAAAATAATATTTAATTGCTACTTAATAAGCCACATCAGCAATTTTTAAGAATAAAAGAATCTACATCAGAAATTTTTTGTATGGAAGGATTAGCTTTTAAAAACAAATTATCAAGCTTTTCTTGGACTTTCTTGTTAGCCAAACAGAACAACTAGAAACAAAAAACTCAAGCAAAACCAAAAAATACATTCATTATCTCACAATAAGACTTATCATTATCACTTGCTAACCCTTCAAATATGTATTCGTCAACACAAAAGTAGCAACTCCCATGCCACATGAACATGAACAATCATACAGTACTCAACAACTGCTCCTCATTTTACACTAACACAATCAATTGATTAATTCACAATTCATAAACATAAGGTTATAATTAAACAATTGTTCCTTCCTTATACCGACAATAACTATCTCAAATTTAAAATAAAATAAAAAAAGATCGAAACCCTAGAAATTTTGAATTCCTAAATTGCTATTTGACTTTGACAACCATCGACGACCCCAGTAGTCAACCTCGCCACCTCTGTAATCTATGTGTTGTCGTGAGCTGCCATGGCCCTAGGTCCCGTCACAGCCTTCTAACAGTAACAGACTTCCCAACCACCACTAACGCTAGGTGATCTCATCACCGTAATGCCTTCAACCTCATACACTGCCGAAGCTAACTTGAAGGATTCAGCTTTGTGGGATTCCCATAAGGTAGCAATCAAAAGATTTAAAATGTAGCTATGTGGGATTCCCATAAAGTACAGCGTTTTAAAACTTGGTTATTTTATCGATACAACTTTCTAAAATAATCTTATTTTATAAAAATTGAAAATTAAGTTTATTGTTTAACAGAGTATGGTAGACAACTTATAGTGTTTTTGATACATTGATAATTGCAAGTGAGAGGATTTAAATTCTGGATTTTAGTGTAGAAAACACCAACAAATGTCAATTGAACAATAATACTCTTGACTACAACTTATAATATTTACAGCGACCCAAGGATAAGATTAAATTTTTAGAATATTATCATATATCAAAATGTTGATTATATTGTAAAGAAGAAAAAAGAGTGTTATTGCAGGGAGAACCTTAGGTTAGGTCCTGTTCACTCTAGATTAGATGAGATTTTTTTTTTTTTTTATAATACTAAATATTTTTAACACACACATATAGAGAGAGTGGAGAAGGTTTTTAAATAAATTTACAATGGTGTTTCCAAAAGGGTCTAACTCTTGAATATACAGCACAGTCTTAATTTAAACCTATTTAACTCACACTTATTTTTCAACGTGAGATTAACCTATTATTTTTTCTTTTGATAATACTATAATGTATACCTATAATCCAACCTGCGGTATTGGTGGATTGTGTTCTGTTGATCCGTACTTTTCACGGCCAATAACTCAGTCCACCTCCAGTTTGGATTCCAATAAATTGATGGGTTTCGACGTTGGGTGTAGCATTCCGTCAGCTATAGGTATAGCATGTTTGTCAAACTGTCTTTTTTCAAATGTTACATGATCCCAATCCTAAAATCCCATCAATCAGCAATATATTCAATAAGTTAGGCTAACTTATTATTATTATTATTTCATATTTAAAAAGGAAATAAGGAAAGAAATACTCTATTTGAGATTATATGCGTCCCATGAACAAAGAGAAGTTATGTGTACAAGCTATCACTTAATTAAAAGTTAAAACTCATGTTCAAAAAGCCATCACTTGAAAAACATATGCGTATAATTTAAGAATATCAATGAGATTACTGTGTGGGGTATTGGTTTTTGATTTTTGGATTCTTTACCGCAAAACCAAATTGGGAAGGTGCACTCAGCAATTGCGTCTAACTTCATTTAGACATAGTTTGAAAGCTTGAATTTGTGTATATAATTGATAATAGAATTAGAACCTCAAAAGTGGTCCAAATCCAAACATTCCAAGTCCTTCTTATCTCTCCTGAGGAGGGGGGGGGGGGGGGGGGAATCCATGTTCCTTATTAGGTAGATATATTGCTTTGTACATTTTTTTTCCTTACAATTAATAAATAAACAAAAATTGTATGAAATTTTTCCAAATTAAACTCTCTCTATTTTTTTTTTTCCTTTCCTTTTTGTTGTGGTCGACCAAAGTCGTGAAAGTATGAAATTTAGGGTATGTTTAGTAACTGTTTTTTTTTTTTCTTTATTTTCTATTTCCAAAAACAAATTTTTTTTATAAAATTTTTAAGATTAAAAAACTTATTTGGCTACTCAAAATAGACAGAAAATAAAAACTATTATCAAAACTCAATTTGTGAAGAAAACTGAAAACATGTTTTTTATTTCAAAAATACAAAAAATTATTTTTTCTTTATATTCCCAAAAACAAGTTTTTAAAATAAAAAAAATAGAAATTGTTACCAAACATAACCTTAATTTTCAATGGTTGTAACATAATTAACAATATCACTAAAACACAACACTCGTAGAACATGAATCTAGCTTGCAGGTTCCAAATGAACAAGTTTTTGTGGTATTAATTAGTTTTTTTTTTTCCTTTTTCAGCAATAGTTCGTAACTTGGTAATGTATTATTACCAAAAAAAGTGCTAGATAAAGACCTACGCGCTAACCTTCGGCTCTAGGAATCTTTATGCAAACCCGAATCATTTATTACTTGGTCTTCTGAATGCAACTTAGAAACCACAAAGTTGGAAGTACACCAACCAATTTATAACGAAAATGACAATTGCAATTGATAAACGAATTTGAATTGATACATGTAATAAAGTTTATTGGAATTCTTAAGCAATAGCACAAATTTCGGTGCTTCCGCTCTTGGTTATAACTTATAACATGCATGCCAAGAAACGCAAGGATCATCAGCCCTATATATAGAACACGTGATCATCAATCCTCTCAAACTCAACAAGCCCATGCAATCTCACATTTCCAATCATCATAACACCATGATCAACCCTAGCAATCTCTCCTCCTCCTCTAATGAACTTGCCACCGTAAACTTCGTTTCCCGCCAGCTCTTTTCCTTACAACATATCCCAGTTATAGAGCTTTTCATTGCTCTTTTTGTTTTCGTAGCCATTCATTCCCTAAGGCAAAAGAAGCATCATGGACTACCAATTTGGCCACTCCTAGGAATGTTACCTTCCTTGGTGGGTGGCCTTCGAGGCAATATGTATGAATGGATGAGTGACATTCTTAACAATCAAAATGGAACATTTAGATTCAAAGGCCCTTCATTTAGTAGTCTCAATAGCATTATCACCTCGGACCCTCGTAATCTCGAACATCTTCTCAAGACCAAGTTCCCCAATTTTCCAAAAGGGCCATTCTTTCGAGACACTGTTCATGATCTTCTTGGTAACGGGATATTCAACGCCGACGATGAGACTTGGCAACGACAAAGGAAGACAGCAAGCATTGAATTCCACTCAGCTAAGTTCCGGCAATTGACAACCGAGTCATTGCTTGAACTTGTTCACTCCAGGCTCCTTCTTGAACTTGTTCACTCCAGGCTCCTTCCTACATTAGAGAATTCAATCAAACGGTCCCTTCCATTGATCTGCAAGACATTTTATTACGGCTAACTTTCGATAATGTATGCATGATAGCATTTGGGGTTCATCCTGGTTGTTTAAGCCCCAGTTTGCCTGAAATACCATTTGCTAAAGCCTTTGAGGACGCAACCGAAGCCGCGATGCTACGTTTTGTGACACCAACGTGTATATGGAAGACCATGAGATATTTCAACTTGGGGATGGAGAAGTAGCTTAAACACTCAATAATTGGAGTGGATGAGTTTGCTGAGGATGTGATTCGAACAAGAAAGGCGGAACTCTCTTTGCAATGTGACAATAATATGTCGAAGCAAAGGTCGGACCTCTTGACGGTGTTTATGGGGCTGAAAGATGAGGCTGGACAGCCCTTTTCGGACAAGTTCTTAAGGGATATTTGCGTTAACTTTATACTTGCCGGGAGAGACACTTCTTCGGTGGCATTGAGCTGGTTTTTCTGGCTGCTTCATCACAATCCAAGGGTAGAGGAAAGAATTCTTGAAGAGATATGTGGCATAGTGAGTGAAAGAGAGGAGGTTAAAAAGGGAGAGTACCAAAGTGTGATATTTAGGCCAGAGGAGATAAAGAAGATGGATTATTTACATGCTGCTGTGTCGGATGCTCTAAGGTTATATCCTTCAGTGCCGGTGGATCACAAGGAGGTAATTACTTTTTTTAAAAAAAAAAAAAAACTAAATTAAGTCTTCTTAGGAAATCATTTTTTTTTAAATCTTTATAATTGGACAGTTACAACCAAAACGTTGAATTTGAATCTTGGATGTTATGAATATACTAAGGGAACTAACTAATTAAACTATAAGACTGATGTCGCGGAAGCCTGAAAAAAAGTATACACGATGCTCTCTTGATGGAACAGAAACTAAACAGTTAGTTTTTGGTAGTAAACCTCGAATCCACGAGAGATTTCCCTGAATCCACAAGGAGATAAAACTGGAATCCACCAGAAGAAAATTTAACAAAATGTCTGGGTTTATTGATAATAGTCTCTCTGCCTCTGACGGCTACAAAACATATAAATATTGAGGAAAAAAAACGTTTAAAACCCTAATTCGCACAAATTAAGCGATTAGGTGACAAATTACCGAATTTTACCAAAAATGGCAAAATTGAGTTAAATGCAGAATCGTAAACTACCGACCTTAAGGGTCGTCCCAAAATAAACGGGATCTTATTCTGACTTTTAAATTAAAAGTTATTAAGGAAAAACAAATATTACTATAAATAGCAAAAACATTGTTTTCGGGGCCTTAATGAAGGAATTTGCCTAAATTTTGGCGACATTCATGACATGAGTCTGGATTAGAACGCCGTTTCCCTTCAACTTGCCAAATTTCATGCAATTCCGACACTATTACCCCTGAAGGCCCCTACTGGCACCCCTCTTTGATCTTGTCTTGTGACTTCTTGCACCCCTACTGCTCTAGAAAGGCAAGTGCTGTCTGTTCTACATCAAAGCCTCTTAAAATTCATTTTTATTTTTATTTTTTTTACGTTTCGAATAGCATCATTTTAACTTTTCAAATCCGAACAAGCCATATATATATATATATATATATAAACATGCTTTTTATTTGAAATGAATTTATTTTATAATTTAAATTAAATAATAAAAATTGAACTATATATACAATGTGATGTCATTTAAATTTATTGAATTATGTGGTAATTCATATGCTTTTAGAACCAAGAAATAAAACATCATCCACAAATTAAAAATTTTATCGTTTAAATTCAAGTAAGGACTCCTTTTATTTGCTTTAAAAGGAAATGTATTTTATAAAAATAATTTTTTCATAAATATAAAAGTGTACATAATAATTTTCTACTAAATAATAATTTTTTAAATAGTACCTTTTCTTCAATTATAAAATTATTTTATAACATAATAATTCATCCCAAACTTGCAGTAAATATCAATCCCCAAAACCCAAGGTCAGGGCCGTCACAATGAACCCGTCCCACTTACTACTTCTTGTGTGAGAATCCACGACCATCATGTGGGTGTATTAGTATCATCTCAATTTCTCAATATTTGAAGTTAATCAAAATTGTAGTTTAAATTAAATATTATAGATCTATAATGTATCCAATGTTATGTAATTTAAAATGATCTTTTTCCATTTTAGTAGGCTATTTCATCAAAAGATCATTAATTGACACCATACTTATAGTTCATGGTCCTTATTTAATAAAAAAAATTACGGTCAAAAGTGATATTAGTGGAGAACTCATATAAAAGTGATATTACATCAAACTTAATCTAAATACCTCAATATATAAGTTATGATACAATGAAGTTTCTCGAATTGGTTCCTCAGTTGATTCAAATACGTCAGTACAAACAAATGAATTGAAATATGCATTCTAGCTTTATTTTATTTTAAAATTCTAACTAATATATTTCATCATATAGGTTGTTGAAGATGATATATTTCCAGATGGGACAGTATTGAAAAAGGGAACAAAAGTGATCTATTTAATATATGCAATGGGTAGAATGGAAGGCATATGGGGAAAGGATTGTAGGGAGTTTAAGCCAGAGAGATGGCTAAGAGATGGGAGGTTCGTGAATGAATCAGCCTACAATTTTACAGCCTTCAATGGCGGCCCTCGTTTTTGCTTAGGAAAAGATTTTGCCTACTATCAAATGAAATTCGTTGCTGCCTCTGTTATTTATCGCTACCACGTGAAGGTGGTGGAAAATCATCCTGGGGTACCAAAGCTAGCATTAACTATGTACATGAAGCATGGATTGAAGGTGAATCTTTATAGGCGGGACGAGTCTGGGATTCAAAAGTATCTCAACACTAATTAATAAAGGTTCCTTCTTTGTGTTGGTATTGTACTCTACTATATAAACGAAAATGATTGAATAATTTTAGGCTGAGAGAGAGGGTTGCACTTGTATGGTTGTATACTCCTTAAGAAGCCGCATTTGAATAAAGGAGTTAACGTTGACTGTTAATTGGATATTCTTAATGACACGTCCCCTTTTTTTTTTCTTTTTTTTGCTTTATTCTGTACCTAATTTCCTTGCATTTTTCTCAATTATATATATATATATATATATTGGGGTTCATTTTTATTTCGGTAGAAGTACTTGAGCCCTGGCCACTAGTGCTGTGAAGAAGAAGTTGTGACCAGGTCACACTCGCGAGATTCAACCTAGCGATGAGATGGACACATGGCAGAAAAAGGAGAGAGCTCTTTAGTGCAAATTATGACCTACTAGAGATCAAGTCACACCCGCAACTTGCTTAAAAGAACAAATTCCAGCTATTTAATCTTATCATCTTGGCCAACTCACTCTGAACAATCCCAACCCATTCCGATTTGTAACAATTCGGCTGGGGGCAAGTACTCTCTATTTTGTCCATTCTTCTCCGCACACCTATGATCCTAATCAGGACAATAATCAAAGTATACTAATCAAAGGAGTGAAAAACTACTTATATGGCTTTGATACCAATTATAGACAAAACACAAGACACGCAGAGGACACNTACTAGCGGGCTCTTGCGTCCCATTTTTTTTCTCTTAGGCGTCTTTGGCCCATTTGCTTTTCTCAGGTTTCCTTGGCCCTTTTCCTAACTTTACATTCCTATGGGCTTTTACTAACTTCTTTGGGCTTTCCCGGCCCAATTACCTTATCCCTCATCCTTGGGGCTCATGGGCTTGCCATCAACCCCTTACTTTCTTTGCTTTCATTACTTCGGGCCTGTTATGGCCCATTCTCACTTTTCCACATTATATACTACTCATGGGTTTGCTATTTCTCTCTTTCTAGGCTCCTTTAAGCCCATTTGTCTCCTTAAGGCCCATTTGTTTATTTCATAGACTTGTGATCCATTATTCCTACCGCTTGGGCTTAATGGTTTTTCTATCCATTCACCAACTCCTTTCTGCCCGTGTTGCTGGGCTTCTTCTTTCTTTTGACTCTCCAAAATGACCATCAACAATCAACAAGTTAGTCATGCATCAAAATTCATATTCCGTGGATTTGGGTCGTGACATAACATGTATCTATCCTAAGATGACATGTATAATATATAACATGTGATCTATATTAGGATGACATGTGAGCATGTAGACGTGTATAAAATGCATGGGCATGTGAGCAATTTTTAGAAAAGAAGATTAAAAGGGTATAGTTAAACATGCAATAGCATGATATATACTAGGAAGGTAAATTGAATTCTTAAATTAAATAAATATAGCTAACCTCACTCCAAAGTATATCATAACATTTTAGACCATGTAATCTTGCAATCATTTCCCAAAGTATTTTAACTCATACAATAGACACAAAGAAATAACAAGAAAAACAAATGTTAAATTCCTATAAAGTGCAAAAATAATGTCATTTGACAAATTTATTTTTTTTTAAAGGAAAAAACATTTCATTTAGGCACAAATGAGGTTGAAAATGCATTTTTGTTACTCAAGGGCCTTTATGCAAATTCTTGGAAACATTAGGGGTCATTTTGTATATTTATGAAAAGATTGGGGTCAAAATGCTATTTGGAAAGTCTCAAGGCATTTTTTGAAATTGTGGGAAAGTTTTATTTATTTATTTATTTTATTTTTTTATAAAAAATTTAAGTGTGGGATTGTTGTATAAATCCGGATTGGGCTTGATTTGTTTGAGTTTGAGAAAGGGGTTGTGTTTGAATTTTCGGCTGGGCTAAGTGAAAAATGTGAGACCCAATGGGCAGGTATAGACTCACAGGTTGGGCTGGAAATGAGTTGAGTGTATTTCGGATTGGGCTTGAATTTTAAAATGGGTTTGGCCCAATATATTACACGGATTAGGCTTTAAGATGGTTTCAGGTTTGGTCTTGAATGTTTGATTCATCTCTTCAGGTATGGTTGTGGGGCCTTTTTTTTGAAGGATTTCTTAGACCCTAGTCCAATACGGAGCAATGGGTTTGTTGAACCTTAGATACTTCTATTAAAATTATCGAGATATGCCACTTGATTTAACAGTTATTGATATTGCATTGGACAAATTATATAATAGAGGTTAAGATAACAAAAAATAAAAATCATATAGAACAAAAGGATCACTCATTGCACATATTAATTAATCAAAAGAGTCTAGGATACAAACATGGGCGAAATGAACGGTTGGAAAACATATTCAAGCTTGGTGGTCAAAATGAAACATTTTAAACTTAAAGGAAGAAAATGAAAACAACTTCAAACTTTAAGAGTCAAATGTGTAAATTTTATTTATTTATTTTAAAGTTCCTGCAATAGAGTTTCCACCCTAACAACATATCTTAATAATATGAATTAGATAATCTTTTTAATTAAAAAGTGTCAACAAAACGATGTCTTAATTTCTTTCTCTCCCTCCTTTGAGTCCTTTCCCCCTCTCTTTAAATGGTCAAATTAGGCAAGGATATGGATGAAATAAATATTTTAAAAACATAATTAAATTTTGTAGATCAAAATAAAACATTTTAAACTTAAAGGACTAGAAGGAAAATAACCCCAAACTTTAAGGAACAAAAGTGTAATTTATTTATTTATTTTTTTTAAGTGTTAGTATTAGAGTTTATAGTTTAAAAATAAAAATCTTAAAACTAAATTTTAATTGAATAATTTTCATTTTAAAAAAGACATAAGCTACATCATTTTAAATAACCACACCTTTTCAAACCAAATATTTTTAAAGTAAAGTGTTTTGAAACTTAATTATTTTATTGGCACAACTTTCTAAAATTATCTTATTTTATAAAAACTGAAAATTAAGTTTTATTGTTTAACAAAGTATGGTATACAACTTATAATGTTTTTGATACATCAATAATTGAAGGTGAGAGGATTTAAATTCTGAATTTTTCTATTGAAGACACAAAAAAATGTCAATTGAGCAATAAAACTCTTGACTACAACTTATAATATTTACAGCGACCTAGGAGATAGGATTAAATTTTTATTATATTATCATATCGTAATGTTGATTATATTATGAAGAAAAAAAAAAAAAAAAAGTAATTGCTGGGAGAACCTCAGGTACTGTTCACCCTTTGATTAGATGAGATGTGAGTCTACAGTCCAATATACTTATAATCCAACCTGTAGTATTGGTGGATTGGGTTCGGTTGATACTTACTTTTCACGGGCATTAACTTAGTCTGGAGGGTTTCAAATTCTAATAGTTATTGCATGTTTGTCAAACTGTCTTTTCAAATGTTACATGATCCTAATCGTAAAATCCCATCAATGAAAAATATATTCAAGTTAGCCCCTATTGAATACTATAATTTATATGATTGTGAACAACAATTCATCACAGTGTCTAAGTAGTTTGACTAATATATATGCTGCAAGTTACACACAAAATAATAATTGATATTGACAATTTTAGAAAAAGGAACTTGCAATAATTGATTAATTTATACTAGTTTTCTTATATTTCGGACAAAGTAGATATAAAAATATAACAATTACAAGTTAGAATGTCATGATACATATCTAATACAAGTACACAACCCCATGAATTTGGTGTAATCAGCTTTTATATAGTTGGTTCCTAAAGTTGCACTTGGCTAACTTCATAGTGTCGTTACTCGTTAGTATTAATCTTTCTTTTTTTTTTTTTTTGAGGGAAAAAAAATGCATTATCAGGATTACCTCTGAAAAATTAAAATGTATTAGAAATTGCGTTGCATACAAATAACTAGTGGTTTGCTCTTGGGATGCATAGATAAATTAGTACCCCTAAAAACCCCTTCAAACCACTCATTCCCCCTTAAAATAATCCAAACAAGATTTATTAAACCATATCTAGCTCTCTCATTTTCTCAATTCTTCACTCTTGCTCCTCCATCCAAATAACTTGTTCATTATATTACGCTGTTGTAGTTGTTAAGGTATCAGGTTAGGGGAATCACATGTTCACATATCTTCATCCTCCATAAAATTAGTTTATTTTTTATAATCTCCATCAAATTGTTTAGGCTTCACAATTTTATAATATATATATATATATATATATTCATATCATTATCTCATATTCAATATTAGACTAAAATACAAATTGCATTGTCTAAATTTGACTGAAATTTATTTCAACCCTTTAACCTTACGTTCGTTCAATTAATTTTTATAATTTTTAAGTTTATTCAATTTAGGTATTCTTTCCAATTGTGTTATTTTTTTTTTCACATGAAAAAAAAATCTATAAAATTAATAAAAATATTTTATATATTTTTTATGTATGATTTAAAAAAAAAAAATTTTCCTTAGTTAATTAATTACGTACTCAAAGACAAAATAATAAAGGAATTGGACAAAAGGTTTGAATTGAATAAATTTAAAATTTAGAGGACTCAATTAAATGAAAGTATAATTAGAGGCCTGAAATATATTTTAGTCAAACTTAGAAGATGCATTTACATTTCTCCTCATCATCATCATTATTATTATTATATCAGATTTAAAAAGAAAATAAGGAAAGAAATCATACTCTATTTGGGATTATATGCATCCCATGAACAAAAGAGAACTTTTGTGTAAAAAGCTATCACTTAAAAGTTAAAACTCATGTTCAAAAAACCATCACTTGAAAATATATGCGTATAATTTAAGAATATCAATGAGATTGCTGTGTGGTGGTATTGGTTTGCGATTTTTAGATTCTTTACCTCAAAATAAATTGGGAAGGTGCACTAGGCTATTGCGTCTAAGTCTTTAGACATAGTTTGGAAGCTTGAATTTGTGCATATAATTAGTGATAGAACCTCAAAAGTAGGGATGGCAATGGGATGGGGCGGGGCTGAAGGATGGGATCTTCACCCCGCCCCGCATGGATTTTTCTTGCCCCATCTCTGCCCTTAAGGTCCCGCGAAGCCCCGCTTTACACTGTAAAACTTTATTTTTTGTTAATTTCCCTACAACTATTACCCTTTTTCAAATAAAATGATATGTTTCAATAATAAAAATATACTTGAAATTATAAATAAATTTATCCTATCAAATCAAACTAAATTTTTGCAAAAACTAAGTAGTGTGCATTTTTTAATTCCTCCCATTTTGTGACTATTTCATAGAGAATGGGACAAAGTCTCAAACCTGTAACTTATATTTTTTTAATAAAAATACAAAAACAAAATTGTATATAATATTAATGGGACAAAATCTCAAACCTGTACAAAGTCTTAAACTTGTACCTTAAATTTAAAAAGTGTAAACCCATCCCTGCCCCACCCCATGGTGCGGGTCTAAAATCTCACCCCATCCCCGTCCCACCACCTTTGTGGGCGGAGAAAACCGCATAGGGCGAAACGGGGAGGGCGGGTCAAGCGAGACGGGACAAAATTGCCATCCCTACTCAAAAGTGGTCCAAATCAAACATTCCAATTCTTGTTATCTCTCTCCCTGAAGTGGGGAGAAATCCCTGTTCCTTATTAGGTAGATAGACCTCGATCAAAAGTGGTCCAAATTTTATTTTCAATGGCTGTAACATAATTTAACAAGATCACTAAAACGCAAAACTCTTAGCACATGAATCTAGCTTGCAGGTTCCAAACTTTGAACAAGTTTATGTGGTAATTAGTTTTTTTTTTTCCTTTTTCAGCAATAGTTCGTAACTTGGTAATGTATTATTACCAAAAAAAGTGCTAGATAAAGACCTACGCGCTAACCTTCGGCTCTAGGAATCTTTATGCAAACCCGAATCATTTATTACTTGGTCTTCTGAATGCAACTTAGAAACCACAAAGTTGGAAGTACACCAACCAATTTATAACGAAAATGACAATTGCAATTGATAAACGAATTTGAATTGATACATGTAATAAAGTTTATTGGAATTCTTAAGCAATAGCACAAATTTCGGTGCTTCCGCTCTTGGTTATAACTTATAACATGCATGCCAAGAAACGCAAGGATCATCAGCCCTATATATAGAACACGTGATCATCAATCCTCTCAAACTCAACAAGCCCATGCAATCTCACATTTCCAATCATCATAACACCATCCCTTTTTTTTTTCTTTTTTTTGCTTTATTCTGTACCTAATTTCCTTGCATTTTTCTCAATTATATATATATATATATATATTGGGGTTCATTTTTATTTCGGTAGAAGTACTTGAGCCCTGGCCACTAGTGCTGTGAAGAAGAAGTTGTGACCAGGTCACACTCGCGAGATTCAACCTAGCGATGAGATGGACACATGGCAGAAAAAGGAGAGAGCTCTTTAGTGCAAATTATGACCTACTAGAGATCAAGTCACACCCGCAACTTGCTTAAAAGAACAAATTCCAGCTATTTAATCTTATCATCTTGGCCAACTCACTCTGAACAATCCCAACCCATTCCGATTTGTAACAATTCGGCTGGGGGCAAGTACTCTCTATTTTGTCCATTCTTCTCCGCACACCTATGATCCTAATCAGGACAATAATCAAAGTATACTAATCAAAGGAGTGAAAAACTACTTATATGGCTTTGATACCAATTATAGACAAAACACAAGACACGCAGAGGACACGGGGAGTATAAGAAGATTATAGAGTGAGATAATTATAAGAATTGGTTAAGGACGTATATTGTTAAGAACACATAGAAGATAACATGTATATGAGGGATAGAACACAGCACAAGATACAACAAACTGAAGGATATTATTAGATTTAACAACTTTTACATCAAACATATGAGACTCAGAAGAACTTATAATAGCTATGAAGGCTTCCTTCACTCTCTCTTGCCTTCTCAGGCTTACACTGACTCTATTTATAGACAATACCACATACATTATTTATCACAGAAAAGGTAGGAGCCTAATTTATATATTTACAGGTGGCAAAAAAGTTAGAGGGCCTGGCTCGAGAAGTGTCTCTTGCCGGCTAGAGTTTTGTCATGCCCATGTCAGGATAAGATTCTGATACTTGAAGAATAAAGGCTCTGGCTACCAAATGCTGGGGCTGATCAACAAGAGTCAAACCAAGTAGGGCTTGCTTGCATGAGTAAACTGTTATAGATATGCTTCTGACAAAGGTGTAGATATTGAACTGTTGTGGATAAGGGGTTATGTCTGAAGACATTTCTAGAACCTTTTTATTTATTTATTTTTTTTATTTTTTATTTTTTAAGTGTGAAAGATGTCTAGTCCCATCCATCTCTTCCTTTGAACTATTCTTCATCAACATCATTATCTAGATCATGATTATGATAGTGAGAGTCATCATATCCAATAAGGGGATTGGGCATTTCTTAATGATCTTCATGTGGCCATTGCTGTTTGCAAACATTTGGATCAATTGGTATTATTTGAGGGAAAATTCTTTTATTAAGAGATTCTGCCATTGTGAGAGCATGGAAACAAGATACCCAAGAAACATCCAAATGTATATGGAGGGTCCCATCTGAATTAGTAACCCAATGCATCTCTGCAGGGTGGAAGATTCCGTCTGCTCGGATATCATTTTATTGGTATTATTTGAGGGAAAATTCTTTTATTAAGAGATTCTGCCATTGTGAGAGCATGGAAACAAGATACCCAAGAAACATCCAAATGTATATGGAGGGTCCCATCTGAATTAGTAACCCAATGCATCTCTGCAGGGTGGAAGATTCCGTCTGCTCGGATATCATTTTTGGAATTGAGCTTGGCTACTAAATAGGCTGAAGTAATTTTATGGCCGAATCTTGGGTGTTTTGTTTTTGGATACCCCATCATGAGCATCATTTTTCAAAATTTCAAACTAGAATTTGTGAAAATATTTATTTCCTTGAGGGAAAATATATCTGTAAAACTCTAGTTCAAAATGAAGACATAGGTAATACTCATTAAGTAAATATCACATGTAGAGGTAATGTGCAACATTCCAGTTGGTTATCCAAAAGGCAAAAGGGGTTTTCCATAGTTGGTCTATATCAGGGAAAATAGCAAGGGAGTGGCACTGGTGTTTTTTAAGGTAATCATGAAGGACTCTAATAATTCTTTTGGTTTTGGCTTCAAGGGTCAAAGTTTTTATTTGATCTTTTATTTCTGCGGGAAGGATTTCTACCATTTTAAGGATATTATTAGGATCTAAATAGGAAGGGCCTGAGGAGGAGGATGGATCAGTAATAGTATATATACACAGGGGTAGAGGAATAATGGTGGTATTAAGGATTTGAGGTTTTCTAGAAAGGTAATCAGTGATAAGGTTATCTTTGCTTTTAATGTGTTTTACCTAAATAGACCATTGTGAAAACCAATTTGACTATCTGAGTAATTGAGGATGTAAGAGCATTTTCCTTTTGAACTGGAGCATCTTGGGAAAGAAAGACACATCCATTGCTACTAAAAAAATTATGCCCATGGAGATGGAACTGAAATTTTTCAATCCCGTATTTAACTACTAGGATCTCTTTGAAAGTGGAGTGGTAACGAAGTTCTGAAAGCTTGAATGCACCACTTTTATAACCGCAAATACTTCTCTTGCCATTAACTTCTTCAAAAAGAGTTGCTGGCATAGATAGAACCTATTGTGGCAGTTTAAAACTGCTGGTATAAGCCTTGTTATTATATCCATTGAAGACCTATACCAACGCTTTCGAAAACGTTGGAATAGGTACTACCTATGCTAGTGCTTTTAAAAGTGCTAGTATAGGTTGTATTCATATCTCCGTAAATACCCTAAAAAAAAAAATAAAAAGTGCTGGTATAGGCCCTGAAATCCGCCGGTACAGGTCTTCAAAGCTATTGGTAAAGACTGTCCTGACACAAGTAAAAATGCTGGAATAGGGTCTGAAAAGCGCCAAGACCTATCCCAGCACTTTTCAAAAGCGTTGGTACAAGTTCAGCGACCCTATACCGACTGTCACTGCGCGGGAGTTTGAAGCGCCGGGAAAAAAGCATCGGGATAGGCATTTTGGGTCTATTCCAGCGTGGCCTATCATATATTATTCTCTCACTAGATGCAAACTATAACTATATTTTCTTTCGGGATTATAGATTAGAAGATAAGTATACTTGTATACAATTTTAACATAATTTCTCTTTGGACAGATTTTCTTGACCATGAGTTTTCTTGAGCAAGTAGTGTGGTGTTTGTTCCAAAACTAGTTTTCTCATGAGAAACTTATACCTAAATAATTCAAAAATAAAAATTTAATCAATCGCAATACTCTTTAAAATTATAATAAATAGTCTTTTTATAACTTAAAATAGTTATGTAATACTGAAGAACTTAACTAAAATTGTCAATATTTAGAATCAATATGACATATAATTAAAAAATTATCATAAAAATTAAATAACAAAGCAACAAATAAAACATTGGTGTTTCAATAAGTAATGAATTAAACCCTAGTCCCTATAGGTAGAACAGCATTACATTTGGGGTTTAATATAAACTGAGACTTAATTATAACGTTTTGAAACTTTAGAGTTTAATCTGTTTCTTTCAAAACTATAAGGCTTATTTATTACTTTTTGAAAATTTATGTTTAATTTTGTATTTTTGAAACTATAGGGTTTAATTTGTTACAACATATAAATTATGTGTTTTAAAATGTAATTTAAAAAAAAAAAACTCAAAGATGAGGTGCTTGGGATGGCAAAAATGCCTAGCCTCATTTGGCTTACTCTGCCTCACGCTGATTTTTCCTACCATGAAAGATGATGTGATGATGATAGGTTTTGCTTGCCCCTCCCCATCTTATCATGCCCGCCCAATCTAATCTACCCCTCTATTGCCTCAAGCGGGGTTTTTTTTTTTTTTTTTTGGCCCCAAAGAGGTGATGGAGTGGGTACGGGACACTTATGATCCAACTTTGTCTAGTCTCATTGCCGTTCCTATTAGGTGCCTATGTCCATTTGACCTATGGCATACCATGACTCTATGGGTGTTAGTATGCCTTCTCAACTTTTGCTTAAGAAGAAAAAGAAATTTCCCTACCTCTTTTTTTAATGAAAATTTCCTACCTCTTTCCTTTAGTAAAGAGGATGTCTTATATATAGATAAGTTAATTTTGTTGCAAATGGCCTGGCTGATCGTGGCAGAGCAAATGCAGTTTGAAGTGTTTTAAGATACCCATCCCACCTTTTTAATTATTACCTACTTGTGGGATAGATTGGGATTATACTATTAACATTAAGACTTAAAAAGTTTGTAAAGGAAAATGTTTAATACGGAAAGTAATCAATTGAAAGGTTTTTTCCCCTCTTGGATTGAATTCTATTATAACCTAATCTTAAGTGTATATACATAATCTAAGTATATATATGTGCGAAGCCATACACCACAAGCACTTACTATATATACATGTGTGAAGTTTATTCCTGAAGATTTGAATCCTAACCCTTGCCTCCCCATACACCACAAGCACTTACATGTTAATCAATTGATAGTCTTAAAGGCACCAACATATGAAAAAAATTTCTAATCAATTAGCATTAATTTTTCCAACTAATGAGATGTATCTAATGCATCTTTGAGATATTTATGCATTTAAGATATTTATGAAATAGAGTAATTCTTAGGCACTTCTGGAGTATGGAGAAATAGTGTATAAAAATGAGAGAACACTATTTCTCCATACTCCGAGAGTACCTAAGAATTTTCTTATAAATAAAAATGCCATTGAAATAATCATTTAATTAATAATTAGAATCTATACTATTTATAACATGATTCTCTTCTTTGGACTAGACTTTTATGTGATTCAAAAATGCCCTTATACCTTAATTAAGTTTAAGTAATAACAAAACTTGGGGACAAATATGTAAAATAAAACCCACTACACCACTTTAAATTTTCAAATACATGTTCAAATTAAAAAAGGTTAAAAAAAAAATTGTTTACCTCACAATCCATTCCAATTCAGTGTTTGTATTCTATTTAAGTTCAAATACTAGGCTACTGCTTCTTCCAAAAAAAAAAAGTTCTTACCCTTATCCTTATCTCAACTGAAAATAGATTCCTACAATCCAACACACACATGTTGATTGCCTTTTAATTGAATTCAAATTTTTAATCCCTCATCTAAACATAAAATATGAATTAAAAAAAAGAAAAAAGAAAAAAAGAAGCTATCAGCTACTACCAGCTTTAAAATCCTTGCTCTATTTGTATATATTTCATGTTTCAATTTTTACTTTTTTTGCATAAACACTTTGATTTCCTTAATTACCTTTTTCAATTCATCACCATCTCTTCGTTGAGAAATGTATATTTCCTTTCATATTGTTTTAATTATTACGTTGTTTTTTTCATTGTATTTTCTTTTTCTTTGAACTAATCTAATATGTTTGATTTAATCTCCTATTATTTATTTATTTCTCATTACTCTTATCTCTCTTTTCTAGGTTATTTCCACAACTCCATCGATTCCCTCTCATTTTATCTCAACATGTACTCTTTAAGAAATGTTTTTTTTTTTTTTTCACTATTTAAACATTAATCACCCTTAGAATTTTGGTGAAGAGTTTTGTCATATAAAAGAAAATAGAAAAGCCTCTGAGCACACGCAACGCCCATGCATAGAGACTAGTATATACTATTTTTATAAAAATAATCCAACAATATATAACAATTTGCAATTATAATTTAGGTGAAAATACAATTTTTGTCTCTACATTTTAGAATTATAGTCAATTTGGTTATTATATTTTCGAAGCAGTCAATTTAGTTCATATAATTTTCAATTTATAGTCAATTTAGTCTCTACCTTCAACTCACTAACAAAAATTTATATGTGGCTAATGGATTGCACAGTTGGCAACTTAAAGCATACGTGGCTTATAACAAAATAATATAAAATATTAATATAATGGACATTCTGAAAAATAATTTGGGGGTTTTGGTCTGTGTAAAAGTTGAAATTAGTGAGTATTTTATGTCAATGTATTGTATACGTTGTGGTTGAGGATTTGATGAAATTAGGGATTGATTGTTTGATTTGTTTTTGGTTTATTATGTTTTGTTGCCAAGAAAATTAAAGGAAAAAATTGCTGAATAAGTTTTTTTTAATCTTTAAAAATTTTAAGTTATGATAAATTATTGATTTTTGTTTTTTTAATCATTTAATTGATGATGTTGTACTTTTAAATAAATATTAATATTTTTTAATTATTTTTTATAGGTTACATAAGCTTCAAGTGTGCAGTTATGTAATCTGTTACCATATATGCATTTTTCGTTAATAGATTGATGGTAACTTGGTAAAAGTCAAATTAATTGCAAGTTGAAAATAATGAAAACTAAATTAATTGCTACCAAAATATAAGGACCAAAATAGTATTTTGTCCTATAATTTACTATAAAGTTATATATATATATATTAATAAATAAAAATAAATAAATAATTAAAAAAAAAACAAAAACAAAAACAAAAAACAAGGATCCTCTTAATAGACTCATAACACGTGTGAAGAGGCTGATCGACATAAACCAAATTTGACAGTGTTTTATCCAAAAAAAAAAATTGACAGTGTTTGGAGGCTCTTTTTGGACAACTGACTCAAGGCCCACAGCCACCCAATGACCACAACCCGTGCATATAGCCCATGAATTAATTCAATCCCAACGTATGGGCCTCGTGGTTAGTTGGGATCAATGTTAAAGAAAAGCTAGTCCCATAAATGATGGTCCAAAAGAGAGGAAGAGAAGCCGAAGCTACTAGTAAGTGCGTAACAGGGACATAGCTCCCACCAAATTCATCTTCAAAGCAGCCCAGGCTTTTTGCTGCCTTTAACTTCTTGTTAAAATCAAAGCAAAACAATTGGGGATTAACCAAGGCTTGTGATTGCAATGAGCATCAAGTTTAAAACCAGATTTCCCCTCTATTGTGCGAACCAAAAGGGAATGATCCACATCAATTTGGATCCATTAAAGGCCTAGCAAGAGGGTTTGGAACACTTGTGAGACCAATGAATCCTTATTCATGTCATGTGTAAAAGAAAGAACTCACATGGAACAAGGAAATACTTTCTGACACCAAGTATAAGGCTGTTATAGCCCTTAATTTCAACATATTTGAATGATGGTTTTCCTTTTANTAAAAAAAAAAAAATTGACAGTGTTTGGAGGCTCTTTTTGGACAACTGACTCAAGGCCCACAGCCACCCAATGACCACAACCCGTGCATATAGCCCATGAATTAATTCAATCCCAACGTATGGGCCTCGTGGTTAGTTGGGATCAATGTTAAAGAAAAGCTAGTCCCATAAATGATGGTCCAAAAGAGAGGAAGAGAAGCCGAAGCTACTAGTAAGTGCGTAACAGGGACATAGCTCCCACCAAATTCATCTTCAAAGCAGCCCAGGCTTTTTGCTGCCTTTAACTTCTTGTTAAAATCAAAGCAAAACAATTGGGGATTAACCAAGGCTTGTGATTGCAATGAGCATCAAGTTTAAAACCAGATTTCCCCTCTATTGTGCGAACCAAAAGGGAATGATCCACATCAATTTGGATCCATTAAAGGCCTAGCAAGAGGGTTTGGAACACTTGTGAGACCAATGAATCCTTATTCATGTCATGTGTAAAAGAAAGAACTCACATGGAACAAGGAAATACTTTCTGACACCAAGTATAAGGCTGTTATAGCCCTTAATTTCAGTATATTTGAATGATGGTTTTCCTTTTAAGGAAGCCATTTTTTAAAAGGAATTAAGCAGCCAAGCCGCTGTCTCCAAAACAAACAGCAACACAACCTGTGTTAAAGGAAGAACACAGCTCAATATATAAGAGCCAATGTAGTGTCCAATGAATGGTAGCTATTGCTTCCCCCTTCATTCAACATGTTCTAAATTAAACCAAACACCATTATAAAATAGGAGAGAGGCCAAAAACGTAGGAGGCAAATTACCATCAACTCTGGAACAAAAAGATCAGAACTCACACAGGCACTTAAAATGCTTGAAACCTCTTCATCTCTAATGCATCTTGAAGCATTTAGTTACATTTATATGAACAACTCATTTTGTACTCGTTAATAATCTTGGTGCCCAGCTCCAATGATGAGCTTAACATATGTCAACTAAGAGTACGTAATCAAGTGTTCACAATTACTCGAAAGTAATTACAACTCAAAAGTACTTAAATCGTTTTGAAAACGATGCTGAAAAATAACATTTGCTTACTGTTTTGATCATAACTTTTGATTCACAAAGAATTTTTTAGTAAAGTTTGTTTAATTGAAAAGTAGACATCCTGGGATTTAATTTGAACATAAATAGTGTGAGATTTGGATTTAAAATGTGTGCATTATGGCCATTTGAAGTTAGGTGTGCAGTCAAATTTAGTGTTCGGAAGCGTGCGCACACATACTTGACCATGCGTGCGCATGCTGCATTCTAGAACCTCAGAAATTTAATTTTAAAGGGCCTAAAGTTTCATTCTTTGATGGGGCCAGGACTCTAGACATTTGGGAACGTCCAAAAGTCTCTAAAAGGCCCTAGAAACCCTAATTTACTCATTTAAATACCAATCTTATGCTTCCATTACAAACTCTAACTAGAGAGAGCTTATTTTTTGCCTCAATGTTTTCTAAAATCCTATTCCATCTTTTCTAAATGCCCACACATCCCTAAGCACTTTTTTTTTTTTTTACAGATTCATAACCTCTCTCTAATAGTTTTCTAGAGCAAAACTAATTTTCTAAATTGTCTTACATAAACTTTTTCAACTAAAGTTTGTTCTATTGTGTTCTTTAATTCCTTTGTTCATTGAATTTAATCTTTATGGTATGAATATGAAGTGCCCAATAAAATTATGTCGGCGTAAAAAGTAAGCCTATGTATATATGTATAAGGGTTTCTCAGGGGATGGCTGGAAATTGTCATTGCTTTGGTGTCAGATTGCAAGTTGGGCAAGGCGGCGAGTTTGATGGAATACAATTATATATAAAGACTAGATATTCGGAGACTTCACGGCCAACACCAGTGATCTTCTTATGCTACAAAACAGTAAAAGAGTATTGATAAGTTTATGTTAGTGATACTGATACATACATTAGAACTTTTGCTACAATAAGTGGTAAAAAAGCTTGTGTGGAAGATAGAGATTTAATTAATAATTTTTTTTTTTTGGTTAAAAACCAGATCTGGAAACATCACATGCATCAAATTAAAATCCCACTAAACTCGCCAGATACTCCTAATTAAAGCGAAATTATTAGGTCCATTGGAGGCTAGGACTACTTAGGTGGTCCTCCTAACCAATAAAATGTTGTCATTTATGTAAATATGACATCACTTAGTAATTTTTTATTTTTTATTACTGATGAGGAAACTAACTCACTCATTTACATAAGTGGCATCATTTTAGGATAATGAAATTCTCTACCTACAAACTACACGTCTACACTTGTTGAGCCGCCAGAAGAATCATAGGGTCTGTTTGGATACAACTGGAAACTGAAACTAAAAACTAAAAAATACTGTAGTAAAATAATTTTTAATGAAAAAGTTGCTAAAAAGTGAAATTTGTGGGTCTATGAACAGTGCACACTGTGTACTATTTATTAGAAAAGTCAAATATTGCGACTACTATTCATGAACATTAGCTGAAAACGCAAACGCCCAACGTGGACGCGCAAACCAAACGTACACATAATGTCACGTACGTAACATCCAAATAGAATGTTAATTTTATGGATATATTCTTATTTATCAAGAAAGCATATATATATATATATATATATTTTTTGTTTCATTAATTCTCTTTCGATCGGTGCCATATTTTGGGAATGAAATAAAAAGTGGGTTAACGTAAGTTTAAATATCTCCATTACATAAAAGAATGGTGCTTGTAGGGACTGAATTTGAGCACTTCTACTATTGAGAGAGTGGACTCAAGCCCGGTTGGCCCATTACAATGAATTTGTAGAGAGCGGGCTCAAGAACTCGGCCCTAGCAGACGGACAATGCCCAATGTAGAATTCCCTTCCGTTGAAGGCTGGCGCATTAGGGTTACCCTCCAAGGTCGCTCCTCGGCACCGATCCAAGGAACTTGACAGTGGTCTCCCCCCTTTCTCCCCCTGATTTATCCGTTTCTTCCCCATATATAGCCCATTTCCTCACAATCTCTTTCTTCCACCTGTTAATCATCCACGCCCTTCCCTTCTAACCGTTTGTCCCATCAGCTGCTTTACCAGTACTCATGTGAGTTGCAGCAACCAAGGCTGCCTTGTCCAGAAGTCACGTCCCCATTAGTGCGGCTAGAGGGTTAGGTGAGCGCATTTAGTGTGGAGGTGACAACCTACCATGGGCTTGCTCCCCCATTTAATGTTGGTCTCGGTCCTCTGAGGACAGGGTCATCCTCGGCGGAGCTCCGAGCAACTCAGTCCTTCATACTTCGTCCTCGGGCGCTCCTTCTTCCTCGGCATGGGCCCTGGGCCGGATGTAAAGTGGGCCGGGATTACCAAGTTCTCAGGCCCCACAGTGCTCATAAGAGAAAGCAACTGAGTATCATTCCTAGGGGTGTGCGCAGTTCGGTCGGCTCAGTTTTTTCTCAAATTTGTTACCGAATTGATAAGGATCGGTTTTCTCATAATTAAAACCGATGCATACTGATTAGGGTCGGTTTCCCGACCTATAACAGTGCGGTTTGATCGGCTCAGTCTAATCGGTTTGATCGATTTGAAACATTAAAAATTCTTTTTTTTTATTAAAAAAAAAAATCTATTCTACCTATTCAGTATTCACACAAAATCTGTTCAAAAATCTGTTCAATCTCATCAAAAAACAGCAACAAAATCTGTTCAAATTTCACAGAAACTTCATAAAAAAATTTGTTCAACTTGTTTACACAAAATCTATTCAATCTGTTTAAAAAAAAAAAAAAAAGCAACAAAATATGTTCAACTTGTTCACACAAAATCTATCCAATCTACTTAAAAAACAGCAACAAAATTTGTTCAAATTTCACAAAGACTTCATAAAAAAATCTGTTCAACCTGTTCACACAAAATCTGTTCAAAAACCTATTCAATCTATTCAAAAATCTGTTCAATATGTTCAAATTTGTTAACACATAAACAATAATGATCCAAATTTCATCATTTCATTCATAAAAACAATTTGTGCAAATTTTTTTCACAGCAAACTGTCTAAAATTTTTCATTTCATTCACCATGCAAAAATGTTTTGAAATTGCCTCAATAAAAGTTCAACTCCCAAAACATTATCATGAAGCATATAATATAATTAGTGTCACTATGTGTGTTAGTGTCAATAACAATAAGCGTTAATGCATCCACTTAATAACATATACAAAACCATTTGTCGCTCTCCACAAATGCCAAAAGAAAGATATACAAATTAAATTAGCATTTATGCAAAAGAATGCTAATTACTTGTATCCCCAATGATAATCTCACCCATGACTACCCAAATAACTATCATTAGTGAAAAGTCCACTACCAATAACATGTTCAAATATAATTAGCATATAGGCAAAAGAATACTAATTCTTATAAGTCCTTTGTCCAGTAAGTCTATGCACTATGGATCATTCTAGAACTTTTACAAAATACTAAACAAAACAAAATAAACACGTGTTAGTAACAATAAAACGTTTATGAATAATAAAATATTTATAATTAATACAAACGCATGATAATAGCAAGGATACTTACATAATACTAACTACTAACTAACTCCAAGCAAAGAGTAACATATCACTCATCATCATCCAACACAACGGTGCTTGGATCCTCCTCCATAGGCATTGGGCAAACCGATGCAATTTCTACAATTCTATTCAAAAAATAATAATTCTTAAGCATTGAGCAAATAAATAAACAATTGAATAATTGATACATACAACAAACAAAATGAACATATATATATTTTTACCAGTGTCAATCCCAAAATCATCCATATCCTCCACATTATCCATGCACTCCCGAAGCTTTATTGATCTTTTTTTCTTTGCATCCTTCAACCAATTTTGGGTACAAATGACGGCTTCAATTGTATTAGGAGATAGTGAACTACGGAACGAATCCAAAACATGCCCCCTGTATTAAAAGGAGACACAGATGCAACTGTAGAGACAAGAATAGCCAACACATCACGTGCAATTTGGGAAATGACTCGATATTTAGAAGAATTCATTTTCCACCACATCAAAATGTCAAAATCTTCCACATCAAGGTTCTCAGAAGATTCCAACAAATACCTATCTAACTCAGATTTGCTTTCTACACTGTCCTCATCTGCCAAGTGTTGCTTAAACCTATTATTTTAGCTTTTAATGCGATCAGACAATGAAGCATTACCAACACTTGACTTGGAGTCCCTAGACAATGACACGGAGCTCCATTTTGACTCACTCTCTCCATTTACAACCTCTTCAATGCATCCCAAAACTTAAAGCTCATCTCATTCCTCTTGTCCTTTCCATACCACTCCCTAAACCAAAATTTGACATACTTCAATCTATACCTTAGGTCAAGAACAACAGTAACAAAAGTATCAAATTGATTTTATCTATACTTCCCCTATACTTATCATATATATTTTTTTTCATCTCTACCACCATAGTCCTCAAAAGTGGATCTCCATCAACACTACACAACTGTTGTAATTGATCTTCAATGCAAATTAGCTCACGAAAGTATGTATTAGAAGTGACAAACAAAGACCCAAAAAATCTAAGTGTCGCCTCATAAAATATGCCAAGAAATTTCACAAAGGTCTTGACATTTTCCCAATCAAGATAGTTAGAAGGATCAATGGACTTTTTCCATTTTCCATCCGTTTCACAAAAATAAAGTTTGTTATGCCCATCCTCCTTTTCCAACATATCAAATGCCTTCACAAATTTTAAAGCACAATCTAACATGAGATAAGTCGAATTCCACCTTGTTGGCACATCAAAGGGCAACAAAAATTTGGCTTTAATTTTCTCATTTTCAACACATTCTTAAAACTTCTCAAACCTTGTGAGAGAGGCTCTGACATATCGTACCGCATTTCGAACTTTGGCAATTGATTCATGAATGGACTTCAACCCACTTTGCACTATCAAATTCAAGATATGCGCACAACAACGCATATGCATGAACTCACCACCCAATATGCTACTTTCTCTTTCTTTTGTTTTCTTCTTCACATAATCAATTGTCACATCATTAGAACTAGCATTGTCCACGGTAATTGTAAACAATCGGTCTATACCCCACTTCAACAAATATGACTCAACCGCTCTACCTATAGTTTTCTCTTTGTGATTAGCTATAGGGCAAAAGTTCAAGATTTTCTTTTGGTAAGTCCAATCCCCATCAATGAAGTGTGTGGTGACTACCATGCAGTTCAAGTTTTGTATTGATGTCCAAGTATGCATTGTCACACAAACCCGTTGCCCAACAAAAGCCCTTCTCAGAATATCCACCTCACTAGAATAAATCTTCATGCAAGCCCTTGCTAGGATAGTGCGATGGGGAATAGGAAACCTAGGCTCAACTATTTCCATAAATTCTTGAAAGCCTTGACGCTCCACAAATTTAAAAGGCAATTCGTCAATAATGATCATTCTTACCAACACCAATCTTATCCTCTCTTCACTATAGTTTGCAATCACTAACACATTTGAACTACTTTTCCCTTCTCTCTTGGCTTGGAAAGACAAAGTTTTTTACTTATCATCACTGGAAAAATGCCACTTCTTACACACCTTCATGTGTTGCAACATGCCTGAAGTACCATTTTTCTTACCATGACATTTATATTGATTTTTACAATACTTGGATTCAGACCTAGAATTCTTGGGATTAGGACTAGCCAACTTAATGAAGTGCTGTCATACTATAGACGGGTCCTTACCACCTTATTTAGGTGATAGTTAGGGAAGTGATGCACCAAGTCCAATTGGTGCTGTAGGTTCAAGTGGGTTAGGGTTAGCACTACTAGGAGGAGGTGGGTTAGGGTCCCTAGGGGCACCAAATCCAAGTGAAGCATTGACATCCATCTAATAAAAAAAATTTCAACCAACAAAAAAACAAAGTTTCCACAACAATGTCAAATTATAATTTTTTCAGCAAATACAATATCAAATAGCTAACTCTCAATCAATGAATGTCACAACCAGATCCAATTATAGCAATAACTAATCGGTTTAGTTATAACAAGGCAATAATAACAGACTAATACAATTATTAGTCATTACTCAACAATTCATGTCACTAATATTAACAACAATTCAGAACTAGAGAATTAGCTTTTATTTTATATTTATATTGAATAAATATAAAATAAAAGCTAATTATATATATATATATATATAAACTTAAAGTAGTTGTTACTAAGTGAACGTTTGGATACAACTGAAATTTTTTTTCAGCTGTGTCCAGCATCTGGTAGTGGGTTTCATGAACTGTTCACGAGACCCACAAACCTTTTTTTTAACAAAACTTTCATTAAAAATGGGTCCCATGGAATTATTCATACATTTAAAAATTATTTTGCTACAGTGTTTTCAGTTTTCAATAATAAGCAGTATCCAAACAGACCCTAATTACTAAAAATTTAAAATCAAAATGTTGAATATAGTGAGTGATTAGTGATTACCTCTCGGTGAAGGATTGAAAGTGAGTACTCTCTCATTCTTTGTCTCCCTCAAAAATTAAAATGCTGAAGAGAAAAAAAAGGGTAGTAGTACTTAGTAGACTATGACACACCGAGTCATTAATTAGCTAGCTCATGCAATGCAACTATGCAAGTAAGTTACTTATAAAGAATTAAGTGGGACTAAAGTAAGTTACTTAAGACATATTAATTAAAGTAAGTTACTTATAACCCTAAGACATATTAATTTATTAAAGCAGTCGATTCAATCGTTTGACCCTAAGACAGTAAGGCATATTAGAGTATTAATTTTTTTATTTTTTTGGGGGCTAAGTACTAGACTATAATATATATATATATATATATCACTTTCATATGATATGATATTTTTTTGGGAGGGTATATATACTCGTTTCAGTCCTCTTCTTAAATAACTCAAGTCAAAGAAACTACAACAAGAAGGGCAACAAATATTTTTGTTGTATAAAATATTGGCATATTGAATCAGGCATACTTGATTTAGCCTATCATAATAGGTGTAATATTGAACCATGATGGAAAATGAGATGCATGTTAACACAGCTCTGATCATGGAAGAAAGTAGGACTAGTCTTTTTGATGGTCCGTGTTTAAAGATAGAATGATAACCCGGATGAAGATGTTGATAGACAAAGAAATACATAGTTCATTTTATTAAAAGGGTATTTGAAATTTTTTAAATATTGAACTATAAGATCACTTTTTTCTTTTTCTTTTATATTATATAAGATCAGTGTTTTTTTTTTTTTTTTTTTTTTTTTTTTTGGGTAACCTTTTATAAATGCTTTAATTACAGAAAGGGGAGAAATGTATATTTCAATGGGCTAGATGAGAGATATCTGATAAGGTCCAAATCAATCGTGGGCTTAGCATGTATCTTAGTACCGAATCAAGTTTACTTCACTAATCAAACAAAGAGAAAAGAAAGTAGAAAGAAAATGGTGAATCATGACTGAATTAGATTGGGCTCAAAATTAGTTACCGGTGGCTTACCGTGACTGCTGAGTGAGCGCCTGCTGCTGGCTGCTACAGAGGCCAGCAGAGCCAAGCGACGACGGCAAGAGCTCAGAGGCAAGGCATCACTGCGTTAGGTGAGAGGCAAGAGAGAGAGAGTTAATGGGTTATGAGAGACAAAAGAATGAATTTATAGTAGAGTAGAATCTGAAAACCTAGTATAAAACGGCACCGGTTTTTATTTTTTATTTTTATTAACACCCTTACGACGACGTTTTTTTTTTTAAAATAAAATAAAATGAGAACCTATAAAACTATGCCATATCCAAACTTGGGAGAACGATATATAGGTATCAGTTCAGTTAAGCATGTCTTGGTTTCAGATTTCCAACTCCGATGACTGCACCGCACCGGCATCGAAACTCCCTTCGCGCTCCAATCGTTGGCATCGGCTTCATCAGTCGGTTGCAGTGGCTATATGAGACGATCGATGTCGGTCAGTTGGATCGATGCTAGTGACTTTCTACTCACCCCTAATTCCTACAACATATCACTAGAGTTGCAAGTAATCTCCCTAATCACGCAAAGAACCTTTCAAGTTCCATAATTTTTATCTACTTGCATTAATGATAGCTAATTCTGGCGCGCGCGCCACACACACATATATAGTTATTCTTATCTTCCCGATATCCAGTTGATATCTTGTGATTCAAACACGCAAAGATCCCCATTACTTTTTTTGTTTTTATAAATATGATATATATTTTTTATTGTATATGTTTTAATAACTTGCTCTTTATTATCATGACAAAACACCAATTAATTATATAGTATAGGTAGGTAGGGTTCGAATTTTAAAAAAAAAAATTGATACAAAATAGAAATTTTACTATAACCTAATCTAAGTATATATATATGTGAAGTCCTCTTCTGAAGACTTGAACTCCGACCCTTGTCTCTCACACCCCACAAACACTTATATTTGTGAAGTAATCATCGCACTAAGGGTGTGCGGTGGTAGGATTCGAACTTAAAATCTCTTATGTGATTACAAAATTTTTTTTAAGTTAAACTAATTAGAATTCAAGTATTATTAATTATTTAAATTACAAATTTTTTTAAAGTAAAATAAAATGAAATGGAAGGCCCCACCAAAGGGCTATAGTAATTTGAAATGATCCTCATGCCAGCATGGCACCCACTTCATTATATCTCGTAGGGCCTACATATTGAGCATATAATATTAATGGTTATGGCAATTGGCAATTTAGTGATTTAGTCTTTATGCTCCACATTTGGTAGTATTGAACATTTGGAGGATTATATCCAATTATATGTTCTCTTTGTGATGCTCAACCACCCATTCTTAAATTAATGGAGTCGTTATTTTTATATTAAGATAATTAATAAACAAAATAGCTCCCTACTGATTGGTGCATGTATCCCATCTTTTCTTCTTTGTAAAGCATTGCAGCTTTGATGACTTTCTAAGGAAAAAACACTTGATTTAAAATATATATAAAATCCTATCCGAAATCCAGTATCCTGGCACATAGAAATGTCTAGGAAAGTATTAAAATATACTAAATAAATTTTAAATAAACGAATATTGACATTGATGTTATTATATTAAAGAATCAGAAATGATAATGATGAAATATACTAATAAAAACGAGAAATGATGACATTGATGTTTTTGTTCGGGGACGCAATTTTGCACTAAACATAAAAGCAATTTCTTTGCTTATCCATTTCACACCCAGAGTGAAGGGGCCTAAGGGGAAAGTATAATGTCTAATTTTTTTTTTAACTGTAAAATATTTTTGTATGTAAGGATGCTATCTTTACATCTCTTTATTTTAAATGCATGGAAGGAGACCAACAACCTAATCCAATTGTTTAATTTATCCGTAAAATATCTTTGTATTGTTAATTAGACTTTAAAAGAATACTTCAAAGACCAATTATGAGGTCTGAACAGAAATTTAGAACCCTTTTATTGATTTTAAGGGAAATTAACAAAGGGAAATGCTAACAAATTATACAATTCAAGTTGTTACCAATTAATTACAACAAATTATGTAAATCACCAACTATAAAGCAAAAAATAGTAAAATACTACAGTAAATAACACTTCAAAAGGCAACAAATATATATATATATATATATAAGAAGAAAACACAAGATCTTAGTGAAAAAAATGAAAACCTATGGATACATCCAAAAGAAAAATTATAATGAGGGTTCTCAAACCCCAAGAAGAAACTCGATCACTAATAAATAACCAAAGTTTACATTTGAATCATACCTATGATCCTATACTTCACAACCTAGAAAACTTATTAATGTGAACCTACGATTAGTTACAAGCCGCTTGGACTCTTCTATCTTGAATTACTTCCATGAACTATGTCCGTGACTCAAGGACCACCATGAAGGGTTTGATCTCCACCAGCAAACATATTGGGATGGCTTTATGGGTTTAGCCTTGATCACAGGTGGTCATCCAAGGTTTAGGGTTTTCTCTTTTGTAGCAAACGACACAAGGTCTTTGACTTCTTGAAAAGGTCTTATTTGGTCAACTAAAATGTGTCCTTAGTTATGCATGTAGGGCATGAGTTGCAAGTCTACAACCGACTTAATTAAAACTTCTTAGAATCAGGATTCTCTTGTCTCAATCAAACGAGACTTAGTCGAGAGTGAGTCAAGTAGCCTGCTTTGATCGATCAAGACATGATCGAAGGACATTCAAGATTCCAAAATATGTCTTCTTTTGAGTTGGTTCTTGACACTTGATCTTGATCTTATGGATGATATTACAACTCAAACAAGATTACAAGTTATGGAATTTGCCAACCTCTATACAAGTTTATTCACGATTTATGCATTTTACCCTTTTGTCATCCAATCCACACCTTTTACCTTGTTTAGGAGCATCGACTTTTTCTATAAACATGAGAATATTTTTAATTACGAACACATAGTAGTAGGTAGTCATTTATGCATTTCTCTTTCATGCAATGTATAATCAAGATTTTTGATATGGACACATAGGTCATACGCCCGATTTCCTCAATCACTCACATTCTGGCACAACTAACTAGTTAGTGTGTAAGATGCAATGCTAAACTACAAATGGTAAAAGGTCACAGGCTTTGTGTTTATGGCCTTCATGTTAAACTCTTCTTGCTTGGCCATAAACTCTTAGGATTGAATCCCCTAGAGTCTTGTCATCAAGGAACGAGTGCTTAAGTTATTAGGAGTAAAAGACGGGTGTCTACACTTTGAACGAGTGGCCCACTAATTTTTCTAGCATCGTTAAATATAATTGGCACAAAATTATAACTGTATGACATTTGTGTTGGGTTATATAGAGCATAGTTTTGTGTTCGATCGAGTTTGTCACCCAACTCGATTTGGAAGCATGCAAATTTTAAATGGGATGTTTTGTGAGACATAGTCCATAGAATGGACGAGCGATGATCCATTTTGTGATCTGACTCAGATTCGTTTTTTGCCTATGTGTTTGGGCTATTTATTTGTTACTTCAGAATTATTCTTTGTTATATCATTGTAATTAGAAAGATACATAATTCAGAACTCAGATGTAATTAGAATTTATTTTAGATTTTCAGTTAAGATTCCACTTTAATATATTATACATGATTGGATTTTGTGATAGTACTCGTGTATTAAAAAAGCATGTGTTCCTCATGGAAATGCCAAACCATCTTTTTGCGGGTTTGTGTTTGGGCTATTTATTTGTTGCTTCAGAATTATTGTTTGTTATATCATTATGCTATAGCCACCTCTGCACGTCTCTCACTAATGTAGTGAAATTTGTTACGACTCTATGAATGTAGACATATTACCAAACCCTGTAAATCTTTGTGTCGTGTGATTGCTTCTTTACATATTTTTTTTCTCTATTTTTTGCATCTCTAAGCTTCTAGGAATCAAGTTAAATTCCTAACAACTTGGTATAAATTGGAGTGCAATTGAAGTATAAAGACATTTAGCATCATATTATAGTCCAATTAGAATGACACCGGGTGTGTGTTTGGGGTTTGCTTTAAAAAAGTATTGTTTTTAAAAATAAAAATAAAAACTTTTTGTCTCACTTTTTAAAATTAAAATAAACTAGTTTTGAACTTTTTGTCACATATCTATATATTTATATATATAATAATAGGTGAAACTGAGAGAAACTCAAATTAGAATTCCAAGTTAGAGTTTCAATTCTACACCATATGTTTTAAATTATTTATTCTTAAAGAGTTTTATTTCTTAATTTTAAAATCAAATATGAGACCACATCATAAATATTCATTCAAGTAAGTTATCAAGTAAAAAAACTAAAGAGTCTAGAATGAATGAATAAAAGAAAAAGTGTTTTACAATAATAATAATAATAATAATAAAATGGACAATTTATATTTTATACTTAATAATATCCTTATAATTTTTTAAAGAGTTAACAAAATATAAAAATAACTATCAATAGTATTTAAATTATATATATAAATTATATTATGCATCTTATTATATATCTTTAAGTGTATTCATGCATATATATAGAATTACAAGCTATTTAAATATAGAAGCTACCAAATCATATCTTTTTATAAATACAACACAAAAAAGTTACCGAAATTAAGCCAAAGCAGCCAAAGTATCAAAATATAATTTTTAGAAAGAAAAGTAATACAGAACTATGATGTAATTAGAATTTATTTTAAATTTTCAATTAAGTTCCACTTTAATATATTACACATCATTCTCAAAAAAAAAAAAAATATATATATATATATTATACATGATTGGATTTTGTGATAGTACACGTGTACTAAAAAAAAGCATGTGTTCCTCGTGGAAACGCCAAACCATCTTTTCGCCGGTTGGGAGCACAACCGAAAGTTAACAACTCCACTACGAAAATGCCAAAAGTATCTTTGTCAAAAGGGATCCACAGCCACAGCCCGCAGGCCTCAAATCCACTAAATTTGTACTGGCTTGGAGATAAGTTGTTGCGGAAAACCTGAGAAATTTTTTTTTTTATTTTAAATATTACTTTGATAATGTTATTTAAGTATTTTTAACATAAACAGAAATGTTTTAGAAATATGTGTTATATTGTTTAAATAAAAAATTATTGTTTAAACAACACAACAAAATATATCCTAAATATTTTTAACATAGGCGAGAAGAGAGAAGAATGCTTTAAAAAAACTAACAATGATTTATATCCAAAAGAGTCTAAGGGTCCGTTTGGTTAGAGTAGTGGAAAAGTGGAAGGATAAAAAATTAGTGGGAGAATGGAAAAGTGGGAGGATAGAAAAGATTTGGTTTTCCCTCATATGTGTTTGGATGGAGGGAAAAGTGGGAGGGTAGAAAACTTTTTTATTTGGTTGGAGAGAAAAAAAGAGAGGATGGAAAATGTAGTTTATATAAATTAACTATTATGTCCTTATTATGTAATAGTGAGAAAGTGAGAGGGGTAGGTGAGTGTAATAAAGTAAGGGTATTTGTGTAAATTACATTATCTGTATCTTTTCATCCCCATTTTCCTCTCAAATTGGGAGGATAAAAAAGTGTGAGTTCGGAAGGATTATTTTCCTCCCCATTTTCTATATCTCTTGTTTTCTCTCCTGAACCAAACGGTGAAAAATGCAATTTTCCACCCTATTTTCCATCCTTCCTGTTTTCACCACAACCAAGCATACCTCTTTTTAACTCACACTCATTTTCCAATATGAAATTAATTCATTGTTTATATTTTTAGAACACTAAGGGGTGTTTGGTACATGGACTTAATCAATAGTTTTCAGTTTTTAAACAATATTACATGTATTTTCACACTCTTTTTCTACATACACGTATTTTTAAAAAATACAAATTACGTTACTAGAACGACATTACCAATGCTCTAAGTAATTTTGAACTTGTTTGGTACATCAATTTAAATATATATTTTCAGTTTTTAAACAACATTATACATATTTTCATATACTTTCTCCCTCACATATATTTTTAAAAAGCTTATAAAAAAAAAGTTATTTAAATACCCGTATTAAACAGTCCTTTAACGATAAGACTGATAGCTACATTTTTTTTTTCGCCTATAAAACCGTCTTTCTTTTCCTTAGTATACTATTAATTTTGATATTTTGCTAACTTTATGGTCACCACTAGTCGTGAATGACTCATTGTCATGTCATGCAGTCTAAGAATGCACTTGGTCATCCTATGAACTTCCACTGTATCCATTAAATTTTGCACAAGTGATAAAGACATGAATTTATGGGCCACTTGTCTCCAATCAAATCATTAGTCGTACCGGAATGTGATAATTCACATCACAAAAATGTGGTCATCTCAAATTCCTGTTATACAATGGAAGAAGATTGTGGAGACAGGTGAGAAAAAGAGAGAGAGAAAGAATGTGAAGATTGGTGAAAAGAGTGACGAATTGGGTGCCTTTTTTTTTTTTTCTTTTTTTTTTTTCTTTTTTTGAAACACTAACAAGATTTTATAATGAAATTATAGATTTATCCATTCGTTAAATTAAATGATTTTGTTAAATATTAAAAGAAATTGTAATTATATTTGTGTCACTTTTATGTTTAGATTAATATCAATTTTAGTTTTTAAAATTTTAATTTTCAATATCATCTTTTTAATGTTTGATCCCATTGTCAAAGGTTTCTTTCAATTCCGTAAAATTCATTTTTGTTAGATGTCGCATTACAGTGATGTAGCTTTAACATGAAACACTATATGAAACTATATATCAATTTTTTTAGTATAGTTAATCCAATATATATTATACCTAGTGTATTAAGGTTGTGTTCAAGTTATACTTGATGTAGTGTTAAAAAAAAAAAAAAAACTTGTAAACAACAATAACATTTTCAAAATTTTAATTTAATAAATAGTTATTAAATTGTGTAATATTATTTAAAATTACAAGAAATATAATTTGATTATAATCCATATAAAATAAACAATATATATATATATATACATTCTTCTTTCCTCTTTTCTCTTTCACTAATTCATTATTGTTTTTTTTATTATTTAGTTTTTATCCTTTTCAATTCTTGTATCTTCGAGTTGCACAAGTTTGATAGCCTATAATACTCCAACAACCAACATCTAATTAGCAAAACCTCTATAAAATCTGTCATTTTTTCTTTACTACTTACAATTCATCGCATGGATGAATTGTGACAAAAATGGTGTCACTTGTTGTAGCACTAGCGTTTTTCATTTTTTATCCTTCAAACATATTTTTAACTAGTTGATTATAATGTTAGGCATAATTAACATAAATTATGCTTTCGGTTTGAAAAATACGCGACTACTTTGTATGAGTGCGTATATATTATTATATATAAAAACTAATTGAGGCTTCAACCAATGAAGAAGTTAATTTCTCTTAACTTCCATGTCTAAAAAAAATAATTCCAGCCTAGCATTACCACATTCCAACCGTGGCAATTTGTTTCTCTTTTATTTTAAATGGAAAGAGTTATTTATTTTTACATGTTATTCATAGGGATGGCAATGGGGCGGGGCAAGGCTGAAGGATGGGATCTTCGTCCCTGCCTCACCCCGCATGACGAGGAAAACTTTCTCACCCCATCCCCGCCCCTTGGGGCCCCGTAAAGTCCCGCCCCACCCCGTAAAACTCTACTTTTTATTAATTTGCCTTACAATTAGTACAGTTTTTTTAATGAAACCTATTTCATTAATAAAAAAAAATACTTGAAATTATAACTAAATTTATCCCATCAAATCAAATCAATTTTTAGAAAAAAATTGAATAATATATCCAAGCGTTTAACAAGACAATCACAAAAAAAAAACTCATAGTATAACACGTAATAAAATAAAGACAGAGAACAACATTGGGTAGAATAAAATAAGCTAATATTGATATGTTATTTAAATAGTAGGGTTTTAGGGTATAAAAAATTTACAATTATAACCCTTAGCAACTTGGGTGGGGGCGGGACGGGGCGGGTCTAAAGAGTCTAAACCCATTCCCGCCCTGCCCCGTGGTACAGGGCTAAAATCTTACCCCATCACCTTTGCGGGGCGGGAAAAACCCGCACGGGGCAAAGCGGGGGAGGGGCGGGTTAAACGTGGCAGAGCAAAATTGCCATCCCTAGTTATTCATGCATATTATATATGTGTTATTAGAAAATGCTAAATAAGAGAGAAATTTGTCTGGGTAATGAAGCTGACATGATGCAAATACATGACAAAAACACGTGTCTACATTGTGCCGACTCCAATGCACGAGAGCTTACCTCTCTACTGTTCAACCTACATTGATACCATCAAACATCGGCACAGATTGAGAAAAGAGGTTTTTACCTTTGTCTACACGGATACTAAATCATTGGTGTAAGTATTGTATTTATCATGGTAGTTGGGAGAGACATAAATGCTAAATAAAATAATGGAAAATGTTAACAGGTGATTTTAGGATAATTGTTAATAAACCATATTAGGGAAGTTTTAACACAAATTTTATAGAAAATATACAAAACTGTCAATAACATTAATTATTTTATCATTTTTCCATAAAAACATTTGTAAAAATAGTTTCTAAACCAATTTCCTTAAAGCATTCGTTAACATTTTTCTAAAATAATCTCTCATTTTACCATAATATAATCGGTATATCTTTTGCTATATATGGTAGCAGAACTTATAAAATACTAGAAATTTGTAAGCCAAAGATAAAAGAAAGTTCTTTAACCGAATAAAAGCTCTTTAATTAATTACTTAAAAGTTGAAAATTAATAAATCATATATATATATATATGTATGTATATTGAATTGGTTAAAAATACTCTATGAATATCCCATTTCTCTACAAAACTCCCTCAAATTTCCTTCTATTGGGAGGTAGTATCGGGTTCAAATCTTATGGCAATAAATCAACATAAATTTGTAAAATTAACCCAAAAAAGAAAAAAGAAAAGGCAGAGAGTCCACATATATAATGTATGAAAATGATGCCAAAATTTTTACCAAAAAAAAAAAAAAAAAAAAACAACTTGTAACATAGTAAGTTGTAGTTAGTAAAAGAGTATTTCCACATAAATTCATCATCATCTCTCTACCAACCATAACTCGCCATGTGGCAAATTGTGACATTTATTATGTCAAAATATATGGCACTAGACTTACTCCTCAACAATACACTTAGCAATCAATGGATGAGCAACAAGTAATTTCACCAAGTAGACCTTTATAGTATAGTGGATGCCAATTGCACTCCCACAACAAGAAGCATATGCACAAAATAAAAAAACAGAAAAAGAAAAAAAGTGGCCCAACCTTTTTTTACCTCTTTCCACGCACACATGTCACAACCCACCAAAAAAACCAACATTTCAATTCCAAATTTCCACTCTCAAAACTATCACTATATTGTATCCCCACCATCCCAAAACCCCCCTTAAAAAAAGTCACACAGTTTTATAAAATAATATTTTAAATTTATAGCGTCTGTTTTTTAATAATTACTTTTTATCATCATTAAATTAAGATATTAATTAATTTTTGACGCAGATAAATGAATTGAATATTTTTGAAAAGAGTTTTAATTTATGTTGTTCACTCCTAATAATAATTCTTTATCATTAAATCAAAATACTAATTAATTTTTGGTGTAAATAGGTATTGAATTTTAAATTTTTTATTAAACTATTAAAAAACTTTCTTAATTGGGCTAACTTAAACCGACTAAATGAATAGAATTTCATATCTCTCGTTGCTATCTAAAATTTGGTGTGAGATGATTATGAAATTGACGTTTAGGCCTGATTCTGAATTGCAACAAGTGGTCAAGGGCAAGTCAAAAAAAAGTCACTCTTATTAAATAATTATTAAACCCGAAAACAAACACACGCATAGCTTGAATCTGATTCCTATTTATTTATTTAATCAAAACGTTGACCTAGAAATATGCCACGTGTGCGGCGCGAATCAGCATAATTACCTAGAGAATACGCCACGTGTCTATCTCACAAACAAACCCAGGTTAGTTTATCAAAACCCACTCCTTCCCTCAACCCTAAAGTCACCCCCAATAAAGCATAACGGCCTCTCTTCTTCTCTGTTTTTCCTTCTCTGCCATTTCCGTTCTCTCTCCCAAAGCTTTGCTTTTTTTTTTTTTTTTTTTCATAACACTACTCATTTTTTCACTCTCACTAAACGACTCGCCGTTTCCGCAAACTTTTATACACACTTTTTGTTTAATGTGTGCGTCTACGACAACCAGCAATGACTGAACCTGAACGCGAACGCGAACGCGAACGTGGACCACCGAGATTCACCGTGGGCTACGCTCTGGCGCCGAAGAAGCAAAACAGCTTCATCAGAGACTCGCTCGTTAATCTCGCGAGATCTCGCGGGATCGATCTCGTGAAGATCGACCCGACCCGAGCTCTCGCGGATCAAGGCCCGTTTCACTGCGTGCTCCACAAGCTTTACGGCCCCGAATGGAAGGAGCAACTCGTCGAGTTCCGACTCAGAAACCCTAATGCCGTCATCATCGACTCGCCTGACGCGATCGAGCGGCTCCACAACCGAATCTCCATGCTACAGGTCGTTTCGGAGCTCGAAATCGAGCCTCGGAGCCTAACGTTTGGGATCCCGAAGCAAATCGTTATATACGACAAGGAAACTCTCTTCGATCAACAATCTTGGGTGGCTTTGAAGTTTCCGGTTATCGCGAAACCCTTGGTCGCTGACGGTAGCGCCAAATCGCACAAAATGGCTTTGGTTTACAACCACGACGGCCTCAAAGAGCTCAAGCCCCCAATCGTGCTCCAAGAATTCGTTAACCACGGCGGAGTCATCTTCAAGGTCTACGTCGTCGGCAGCCACGTACAGTGCGTGAAACGCAAGTCGTTGCCGGACGTGTCGGCCTCCTCCTCATCCTCAACTTCCGGCGACGCGGCGGTGCTTCCGTTTTCGCAGGTGTCGAACATCGCCACCGACGAGAAAGCGGAGGAGAAGTACTACGAGATGATGGATATGGACGACACGAAGATGCCGCCGCAGGAATTCATCGAAGGCATAGCGAATGGGTTGCGGGGAGCGTTGAAGTTGAACCTGTTCAACTTCGATGTGATTCGAGACGCCAGGTTTGCGGAACGTTACTTTATAATTGACATCAATTACTTTCCGGGTTATGCGAAAATGCCGTGTTATGAGACCGTGTTGACGAATTTCTTCTGGGATTTGTTAAATAATTGTAGTAAGTTGAATAGTTTTGATAAAGAAGTGAGCAATACTTGTTGTGGGGATGGGGATCGCAAGAGAGAGAGAGAGGACAAGGAAAATTCTATTCATGTTTGACTTCATTGTTAGTGAATTTAAATACCCAGTCACTTTGCTAAAAAGTCTAGTGACTTTGGGGGAGCATTGAGGATTAGGTAGGAAAATGGGNCATTCATATATAAATTGATTGTACATCAAATGGATGTTAAGACAGCTTTCCTAAATGGTAATCTTGATGAGGAAGTTTACATAAAACAACCTGAGGGTTTTGTACTTCCTAGAAATTAAGAGAAAGTTTGCAAGTTAGTCAAGTCTTTGTATGGCTTGAAACAAGCTCCAAAATGATGGCATGAGAAGTTTGACTCAGCAATTTTGTCGAATGGCTTTGTGCATAATAGTTCTGACAAATGTATGTATTCCAAATTTACAAAGGAATATGAAGTCATTGTATGCTTTTATGTGGATGATATGCTCATATTTGGTAAGAATATGAAAGGTGTATGTGAAACCAAAGTATATTTCTTCTATATTTCAAATGAAAGATTTAAACAAAATAGATATTATTTTGGGAATCAAAATTAAAAGACATAGTGAGAGATTTGCACTATGTCAATCTCATTATGTTGAGAAAGTGCTTCAAAGATTTGAACATCTTAATATAAAAGAAGCAAATATACCTTTCAATCAGAACATAAGGTTGGGTGAAAATACTGGAAGAGCAATAGCACAGCTTGAGGATGCTAGTGCTATTGGTAGCATGATGTATGCTATGCATTATACAAGACTAGACATATAATTTTCAATGGGCAAACTTTTTAGATTTACAAGTAATCCAAGTGTGGATCATTGGAAAGCAATTGGTAGAGTTCTTGGTTATTTTAAGAAAACCATAAGTTTGGGACTCTTTTATTCTGAATTTCCAGCTGTATTGGAAGGTTATTCAAATGCTAGTTGGATTACTAATGTGAGTGATAATAAATCCATGTCTAGTTGGATATTCACTCTTGGTGAGCAAACTTTCTAGATTTACAAGTAATCTAAATGTGGATCACTAGAAAGTAATTGGTAGAGTTCTTGGTTATTTAAAGAAACCATAAGTTTTGGACTCTTTTATTCTGAATTTCCAGTTGTATTGGAAGGTTATTCAGATGCTAGTTGGATTACTAATGTAAGTGACAATAAATCCACGTCTGGTTGGATATTCACTCTTGGTGGGTGGCCATCTCTTGGGCATCAAAGAAACAAACGTGTTTTTCTCACTCCACCATAAAATCAGAATTTATACCCTTAGCGATAGCGAGCAAGGAAGTGGAATGGCTAAGAAATATGTTGTTAGACATAGAGTTGTGGCCACAACCAATACTAGCTATTTCAATATACTACAATAGTGAAGCCACCTTGGGCAGAGTGTATAGTAAAATGTATAATGGTAAGTCTAGACATATAGGTCTAAGACATGATTACATAAGACAATTAATAGAATATGGTACTATTTCGATTGTCTATGTAAGGTCAAATAATAATTTGGCAGACCCTTTAACCAAAGGAGTGTCTCAAGATATGGTTGGGGTAACATCCATTGGAATGGGACCAAAACCATTATTTTAAGAGAATCACCAATAGTGGGAACCCAACCTCAAATTAGTTTAATCTAAAGAGGTTTAAAGGGTAACAACAAGCTATTGATATGTGGTTAATAAGAGCACTAATTTTGTGTCTCATTCAGGATGGATTAATGCAAATGTTACGATATAATTGAGGATGAGTTTTACACTCTTAATGAAGTTCATAAAGTATAAATGTCTGTATAACAGGGACATAAAAAGAACTTCACCTTTGTAAACATAGAAGTGGTGCCACTTTTAGCAAGAGTAAAGGGTTTTCTCTTGTAAATGTTTACTAAACTAGGAAGAGCACAAGGCCAAAATTGTGCTAACAACAATGGATTTCTAAATGTGTTGTGGATGTTCTAATGTGTGTGTTGTTTTCGATTTCAATACATAAGAGTTTTGGTTTAAGCACCAAGCCACCATTAACTCTGTTGATTTCTTGAGCAATTACACTAAAAGGAGGTTTAAGTTGAAAGATACCTTCTATTATGAATGAGAGGATATCAATCAAGTGAAACATATATTATTACAACCTAGTGAGGGATTGTTGTATATATAGGTAAATACAAGGATAAGTTGTAATAATGATGTTTGAATTTGGAGAATATAGTTTCATAAAGTGAAAATTTAGTTCTGGAATTTTCTAAGTGAAAATTCAAAAATTAGTATTTTCAATTGATTGAAACTTTGGCTTAATCAATCAAAAATAGTAAAAAAAAAATCCTAGAGTTTTTAGATGTCTCGATCGCTGCTTGATTCTTGTTCGACCAATCGAAAAGAGCACTTGATCGATCGAAAGTAATTTTCGATCAATCGAAAATCGTGAAATAGAATTTTTGTAGAATTTTCTGGTGACTGTTCAGAAAGGTTGAAGAGGTTTCAAGCCTTGTTAACAGTTTTATGAAACGTTTTAACTCTCCATATATGCCTTATGATGAAATATAACCCTATGGGTATAAATAGAGGCTTATATTAGAGAGATATACAAGAAATCCTGTGGTCATTTTCCAGAATTGCTATCTAAAGAACTCAACATCTTGGTTGTATCATGGAGACAAATTCGCAATAACCCTTTAGTAACAATAATGTGGAGGGAAAATATTTTCTAAGAAAAACGAGATAGTGCCTCTAAGTTATTTATTTTCTGTTTGTCTTTTGTGTTAACCTTGTTCTTCCATTATTATTTTGTGTAACATCCGCAACAATAACCACGTAAGACAGCGACGCTTTTTATACAAATAAAAGCATTAGTATTGGTGGTGCTAAAAAAGTATATTGCTATTTTTAACATCACCAATACTAAAAATCAGGCTACAATAGTGGTGTCATAGTTAAAATTTTTAGCTGCTTGCTATAGTGCACAGCCAACTATAACTATTCGCAATAGCAAAAATGCTAAACTTAAAATATTATTTTATTACACTTCCACACTCTCTTTCTCCCATAGCTAAAATATTATTTTTTATTACACTTGTAGCATATGAAAAGCAAGCCACATTATACCCGACAAGGACAACGTCTAGTCAATTTGAAGAGAAATATTAATAAATTATTTTAATAATATTTTAACACATCTTTTATTAAAAATATAAAACCATAAAATAAATAATTTTTTTATAAAATATACATTTTTAACCAGTACTTTTAAGATATCTGTTATTTTTTCTTAATATTTTTGGGAGTTTATAAATAAAAAATAAAAAAGTGAAAGAGAATAGGAGAATTTTAAATGAGCGAGAAGCCTAACCCTATTTTAAAGAAATTTGGGAGGTGTTTGGTAAGTTGTTCTAGTAATATTGTTTACATTTTTTGAAAATACATGTGGGTGAAAAAGTGTGCGAAAATACGTATAATATTATTTAAACACTGAAAATTGTTGTTCTAATTACACTACAAAACAACCCATTGATTTTTTTTGTCCTTCTCGGAACTCTAAGCCATATTTAAGTCCATTTAATATGGTGCCTCGTTTTTTTTTCCTCTTAACAAACGAATCCGGAAAACACGACGATATGTGTTTAGTAAACTACTATTACTCCTCTCTCATCAGTCGTCAGTCTCTGTTTGTCTCGGATTACATATAGATGCTCAAGTTAAATGGATGGATGTCGTGAAAGAGTTTTGCTCTTGCTATAAAGCCATTTGATTTTTGTTTCGCTTTAGTTCCATGTATGTATGCTTCCAGGAGCGTAGTCAAAAAATTTTGGTTGGGGGGAGCCGAGTTAATATTATCATATTAATTTGCAATTCAAGAAAAATTCAAAGTATGACATATATACATATATGCATGCATGGTTTAAAAAACCAGTACAGTGAAAGAATCGGAATAAGGAGTGTTTGCCGGCTTTATGGTCCGACCGATGGTCGAACCGATAATGTCATAAATAATAAATTATTAATTATTAATTATAAAAATAAATAAATAATTTTATAACTAATCATTTTAACTAAAAAAATTAAATAATAGTAAAACATTAAATATTGACTCACCAGCTTTTGGACACCACTTAACAAATTCAACCCAAAAAAAAAAAAGCATAAAAATGTCAAGTGTAAGAATTACAAACCATTTTTAGTTATTCATTAATTTGTCAAAAAACAAAAAGTAAGTCACCTATGGGTTACAATATCATTGCCCACTTGATATTTTTTTTCCCATCTATCCACACTTGCACGTCTATATTACACCCCCCACACGTCTTGAAAATCTACTTCATCCACACGTTTTTTTATGTTTTTGATAAGAAAACTGCATTTCATGCAAACAGTCAAATTACGTTAGACGCATCCTCATTCAGTACATTAATAAGGAAGCACGGGTCTTCCTCTATCCAAGTTCTAAACTCAGACAGTCCCTTAGCGTGCTGCGCTAGCAAGTGGGCTGCCTTCATCCACACCTTTTATTCAGACTTTCAAACAACATATCTGAACTTATTCTTTCCTATTCTACTTTTTGCTAAACTTTCATTTCCCTCTTCAATATTCTCTCCCTCTCTGTGTCTTTCTCATCAATATGGGTATGTGCAAGTGGGCAACTGTGCAAGAGCAGCAAACAAAGACCGAAGCGGACTGATCAAAGCATTGTAAATTTGCTTGGTTGTTGGGCTCCTTCCTCGTCACAAAGATAGGAGATCTGATGTTTTTGGGGTCACTGTTGGTGTCTTAGGCTTCACCATTTCAGGCTTGAGAGCATTTTCAAAAGCAAAAATCTCTCTCTCTCTCTCTCTCCCTCTCTCTCTCACACAGCATTTGAAGTTTTAATGAAGAATTGCTAAAAACCGGTTTAACCGTACCGGTTTTTGGTTTTTAACGATTTTTCTTTTATTTTCAGTTTTTAATAATAATGGGACCAGATTAATATCCGGTTCCTGGTTAAACCGATTGAACCGGTCAGTTCTATCTAGTTTTTAAAACCATGCATGTATGTCTTCTTGCATTAGTTTTAGAAAAAAAACATTAAATCTAACCAAAATTAGACTATATTTATAAGAAATAATATTTATAGCAATTATATATAACAAGCATCCATAAAATAAACAGTAGTTAAATTTAACCAAATTAGGCTACTATAATAGTATGGTCAAAAATAAATTCAAAATCAATTTCATTCATCCCAACTAAATTCAAAATAAATTTCATTCCCACTAATAGTCTAATATTGGACCCTCATAGTCTCTCTATTCTCTAATGATAATTCCCACATTAGTTACTAGTAGAACTATGTCTTTGAATAGCTATGGGATATGGTCTCACTCAAGAAAAAAAAAATGGAACATGGCTAATATGTCTTAGAGAAGGAAAGGAAAAGTCAAAAAGTTGAAAAGTAGGAATTTGGGGTGGGGGCATTTTTTTGGTTACATAGTGGAGGGGGGCCAACCGACCAAGTTTTTCTCATAGGGAGACCAGTTCTTAAATGAGAAAATGTGAGACTTATTTTTTCCTAGAAATTATAGATTTTTAAAAAATTTTGGGCATTTCTTCCTAGAAATTAGAAGCTTAAAAAAAAAAAAAGGGCAAAACGTGTCTCCGCCCCTCTATGCTTCAGAGGAATCTAGGCATATTCTTTCTCAAAAAAAAAAAAAAAAAAAATGAGAAAGAAAGAAAAGGGAATCTAGGCATATTTTAAGTCTATTAATATAGTGCCTCAATGATTACTCATGCTCCCTCTGCCTGTCTCTAACCTCTTGAATTACATATGGAAACTCAAGTTGTATGGTTGAATGGGTGAAGGAGTTGTGGCAGCATTATTCAAAGTCTTCTGTATATACGGTAGAGTTCTTTTATTACTGGTCTCATTAAATTCTTTTTCTTTTTTTTTTGGGTAAATCACAAACAAAAATAGCAGGTTTCTTTTACTCTAACAAGGATGAGTTAGAGGCTAAAATGGAAGTAGCTAGTAAGAAAAGGAGATAGCCTCTACGGCATGGTTATCAAATCATGATCTAGATCGTAAGATTGCACAATTTTACAATTCTACCTCACCAAAACATTTAAGATTGTATTAAAATCGTAAAAAAAAAAGTAGGATCGTAAGATCGTATGGGATCTTACTAATTCTACCGATCCTACCAAAACATTATTTTTTGGTTTTTTTTATGGGATAAATTTTTTGTTTTAATGAAACTTTAAGGATTTTTATTTTTCTATGTTGTGATGATATGCCTTTCATTTATTATTATATGATTATGTTAACCTAAGCAAATGTTTTCTAGTTTCTAGTTCACTTGTAATCAAAGTGAAAGAATGCTTTATCATTTCTAAATGAAGAATTTATATTGATTTTGCTACCTATTTATATTGATTTTGCTACCTTTTAAGCTATAACGATGTTAAATTTGTTTGATCAATATACTAATTTATGTTCTAATATTACTAAATGTTTTTCTTATATATAATTTTATTAGTATATGCTTGTATTTGTATATTGATTGATTGATTTTTTTTAGCATGCTCTATAATTGTTACTGAGTGGTATAACTTAAATAGATGAGGGTGGAATTATATCTTAATTTCTTTTGCTGCTCTAGTATACAAATATACAATGTCTACATAGATAATGAAATTGATGATGGTGATTATATAGGACGGTGGCTATAAGAACCCTAGAATGAGATAATTAAATGTTCACTTCACCTTAATATTCATATTGCTTTGATTTCATATTTTAGGTAGCTAGTTCCCATTTGGTAACTTATTTTGGATTTTAAACTTGGAACTTGGAACTTAGAACTTCGAAAATACTTCCATGTGTGTTGATAAATATTTTGGTATTAGGTTGTTAATTAAACATTTATTGGACATTTTAGATACATTGAGTCAAAACTTGAATATATTTTTTTCATTAGTATAAACGTAGTGATGTATGACATGCAAATGGCATCATATGATGCAAATCTTTGTTTTTTTATGAATAAATTCACAATTTACGTGATTATTCAACATACAAAGTCATTATCAATGTGTTTTTTGCTTTAAATATAAAAATATTTGTCTTACAATCCACGATCCAATCCTACAATCTACGAACCCACCTACCTTCTATGATCTTACATAAGATCTCGATTTTGAGAACCTTGCTCTCCAACAGAATAATGGCAAAGCAAGATTTTGAAATGGAATGCAATGCTTTTGTTAAGTCTAAGTTGAATCAGAGAATATTTAAATTTCTTCTCCAGGAATATCTAAATTTTTTCCATTTGACATAAAGGTCATGCCTTAGCTTCTATACATTTTCATTCACTATATACAAGAGATCTGTGCTTATAAATGACTTGAGATATGACAGAATCTCCTATGTGAAGTCATGTTTTAATTTCATCTTGTCATGCTTCACAAAGTAAGAATGCCTTTTTTTTTACAACGCATATCTCATATATACTTCAAATGCTTGTACAACACAACGCTTTAGTATTTGAACAAATTCTCCCTTCATTCAGAATCCAACATATAGAAATTAAATAAAATAAAAGGGGGGACATTTTGTAATATTTGACTTGGTGCTCATTAAACATGTTATATTCAATTAGCATTTGACTCATACATATCTAATTATGTTGAACATAAATTGGCACCATAAACTATTTCAACCTTGTGCTTTTGCTTCCCCCATGGCAGCTTATTTCAAAGGAAATCAAGAAGAAAGGAACATAAGGAGTAATGCCTTCTAAGAGGCAAATTGTCGCCTGTTCAGAACCACCACGTATCGAAGGTTTTAACTGGTAAGACCACTAAGCAATACTTCATTAACAGGGTGTTTTCAATTGCTAGGGGATTCCAATGCACCCAGAGTACATGATTTTCGTTTTGACCACTAGTCAAAACTCTCTCTTTAACGTATTGTAACCTATGCTCGGTAAAAAATTATCAAAATTGGCTGATACACTCTTTTGCGGCTGTTCTTATTCACAATAGTTCATTAACCCATCCAAAATAGCATACCTTGTTCATGGTTTCATTTTTCTGAACATACAGGCCAGGCCAGTCTTTGATTTTAATCATCTGAGTGAACTAAAAATCTGTATTGCCACAGCCTAGTGGTTCGATGTTATTTGCACCTCCCAAGAGAGAATAGATAACTGACTTTGCTCTTATTTGACTCGCAATTAATTAGGATGAAAATATGCTTAGAGAATAAGAGGTAGATATAAATGAAAGTGATATAACTAGCTAGCATGCAGATAGAAATTTTTTTTATTTATTTAAATTTTTAATTAAAAAAACCGTTAAAACATGGAGTTTCTTTTTTTTTGAGAAAGAAACATAGAGTTTCTTTTTTTCTTTTTTCTTTTTAATTAACTTGAAACAATTACATCCAAATCTAAAATCGAAATAATATGCGATGAGATATCTTCTATCTATACTTGTAAATTTAGTATGCATAATATATTTTTCGTCAGCCTATAAGCAATCCTATTGCCGTTTCTCAATCCTATTGCCGTTTCTCTTAACATGAGAATACAACAATCGTTCAAAACTAATAGCAACCCTTTTCACAACGTCTACCAGTAGACTTATTGGAGATAAGCTACACTATGTTGACTTCAATGCTTTAATCAGACCGAGAGAATCACCTTCAAGAATCGCATTTTGAAAACCCAATTCACGCACAAAGGTGACTGCCTTCAAAGCAGCCAGCGCCTCAGCCTCGTCAGGCTTGTAAGCTTGATGAATTTTTTCTGAACAGGAAGCTAGCACAACTCCATTATTATCCCGGATTACCACTCCAACTCCGAACTAATTTGATTCACCGAAAACAGCTCCGTCAAAGTTTATTTTCACCAAACCTTCTTGCGGACTTGACCATCTTGAGCCTCCAATATTGCTGTCCGTAACCTACACATCAGTATTCTACCAATCAGCTCTAAATTGAGCCAGTTTTTGCTTCGCTTGTTCAGCCACTTGATGGAGCAGAACAGCTTGTTGGTTGACACGAACTTTGTTTCTTTGGTTCCACACCATCCAAGCCGTATAAGCAAATAACTCAAGTGACTTTCCTTTTGCAATCAGCCATGACAGAAGCTCCTTCACATCTGTAAACTCCACCTCAGACCTGAAACACCACTCTTCACCCACACCCCAAACCTCTCCCAACCCCGGGCAAGACTAGACAGCATGCACGGACTCCTCCACAGCAAAACGGCACCTCTCACAAATCGGGTCAGCTGTAACTTTCCTCTTCAACAGTGCCTGTTTTGTAGGAAGAACATTACGACATGCTTGCCAAAGGAAATTTTTAATTTTTGGAGGAACTTGCAGCTGCCAAAACTTCTTCCAGACCAGTTTGTCATGAATTGGTGGGACTTGTTGGCTTGCTTCCATCTCTGATTCTTGTTTAAGGAACATATAACCGGACTTGCATGTGTAGTGACCCGACGTGGAGTATGGCCAATACAAAGAGTCCTCAGTTGTAGCACGGCTAAGAGGAATCTTCTTGATCAATTCAGCATCCTCTTCCACAAATAAACCATCAATTAGCTCCTCATTCCATGTTCTTGTGTTTGGGTCTATGAGCGAATCCACAACATAATTTTCAAAACTCTCCAATGGACACATTGGCTACCTTGGAGGGTGTTTTCTTGGCAGCCAACGTTGCTGCCATATATTGATTTTTTCCCCACTTCCAATCCTCCAAATTGCCCCCCTTTTAATAATATCCCTCCCCCTAAGGATGCTCTTCCAAGCATAGGAACCCAACCTTGAATCAACAGCCTCCATTATTGAAGAATTAGGGAAGAAGCGAGCTTTAAATACCTTATAGAAGAGTGAGGACTTATTATGCAAGAGCCGCCAAGCTTGCTTTGCCAAAAGAGAATCATTGAACATGGCAAGATCACGAAAACCCATACCACCAATGGTTTTTGATTTTGTCAAATTCTCCCATTTAACCCAATGAATCTTTCTTCGGTCACCCCATTGTCCCCACCAAAACTTCTTTATAAGGGATTCAATCTCATTGCACAAACTTACCAGCAATTTAAAGCATCTCATTATGTAAGTAGGGATAGCTTGGATGATTGCCTTTAAAAGCACTTTCCTTCTAGCTTGGGAGAGTAATTTTGCTTCCCACCCTTGAAGTTTCCTCCACACCTTCTCCTTAATAAAATTAAAACAATTTTTTTTTTCCAACTAGAGAGGGCAACCCAAGGTATTTCTCATAGTGCAAAATTTCCGAAACCCCCAATTTCACCTTTATTTCATGCTTGACTTCTTCCAATACAGAGTTGCTAAATAATAACGAGGTCTTGCTTCTATTTACTTTTTGCCCCGAGGCTTCCTCATACTTGTATAATAGGTCCAAAACCTTGTCACACTTCTCCATAGTAGACCTGCAAAAAATAAGACTATCATCTACGAAGAGCAGATGTGTTAGTTTAGGGCCTCTCTTACAAAGGAAGTAGCCATGGATATCTTCATGTAATTCAACCTTCTTATTCAACCCTTCCGTACAAAGAAGGAATAGGAAAGGGGAAAGTGGGTCTCCTTGCCTAATCCCCTTAGTAGGAAAAATCATTCCACATGGATCTCCATTCACCAAAACAAAATATGAAATTGTTTTCACACACCCCATCACAAGATTTATCCACCTCTCCCTAAAACTCATCTTCCTCATTATACCCTTTAAATAATACCATTCCACCCAGTCATAAACCTTACTCATATCTAGTTTTAGTGCCATATACCCATATGAGCCCCCATTATACTTCTTCATACGATGCAAGGTTTCAAAAGCCACCAAAATGTTATCCGCAATTAATCTTTCTTTAGTGAAGGTTGATTGGTGTTCTGTGATAATGGATGGAAGTATTTTTTTTAGGCGATTTGCAAGGACTTTGGAGTATATTTTGTTAAGTACATTACATAGGCTGATGAGGCGAAATTGGTGAGCATATTCAGGAGAATTTATTTTCAGCACAAGAGTAATATACGTATGATTTAAGGGAGATGGTATGGTACCTGAATTCAGCCAAGACAATATGGATGAAGTTACATCATGATTTACCCTACTCCAAAAATAATGATAAAAGAACAGCGGCATACCATCAGGTCTAAGTGCTTTAAGGGGAGCCATTTTTTGGAGGGCGCTAATGACTTCACACGCCTCAAACTCCTTACGTAGGGTTGCATTCATCTCTTCATCAATCACTGTAGGCACACATTCAAGCATGCTGGCGAAAACACTACCCTCTGTTGAAGTAAATAATGTATTGTAGTAATTTACCATAACTTCACCCACATCTTCTTTAGTAGTTTTCCATACCCCTTTCTCATCTCTAATTCCCTCCAAAGTTTTTTTCTGGAATCTCTTTGTTGCACAACAATGGAAATACTTTGAGTTTTTATTCCCTTGGTTAGCCCATAGTACTCTAGATCGTTGAGCCCACATAGTTGCTTTCCTCTCTTGTAAAACCTCAATATCTTTCTTGATTTGTCTTACCTGGAAATTGTTCCCACTAATCATTGCAGCCCTTTCCTCTTTGGCTAAAACCTTCTTTAACCAATTCAACTCCATTCTTACATTACCGAAAACATTTTTCTCCCAATGCCCCAAATCTTTCTCACACCTCTCCACTTTCCTCAAAATATCTCCTCCATCACCGTGCCCACTCCCACTACTCCAAGCTGAGAACACCACTTCCTCACAACTTGAATTTGAAAGCCACATTTTTTTGAAACGAAATAATTTTTTCCAAACCGGTTGAATCAAACCTGAGAGTGAGATGAGAATTGGAACACGATCCGATGACGTACAAGTTAAGTGGAACACCCTACAAATCTCATGAACCAGCTATTTGTGACCAAACACCTATCTAACCTCTCCCAAATTGATCTTCTATCCTCAAAGTGCTTGCTCCAAGTAAACTTTGAGCCCTCGAACCCCAAGTCCATGAAACCACACTCATCGATCACCTCCCTAAATTGTTGCATTTGCCAATGGGGTCTTCTTGCACCCCCAAGTTTCTCATCTTGTCTAACAATTTCATTAAAATCCCCAAAGCAAAGCCAAGGCTTCTCTGGCTGTGAGTTTAAGTTCCTTAACTTACTCCAAGCTTCATGTCTTCTAGTTGTATCAGGTTCACCATAAAACCCAATTAATCTCCATTTATTCTCTAAATTTTTATCAATCACGGCATCAATATAGTTCCTATCAAAACCCTCCACCTTTAAATTTACCGAAACTTTCCAGTACATAACCAATCCTCCACTCCTTCCCACTCTTGGTACCACCCATCTATAATCAAAACCAATACTGCTTTGAACAAATTCTAGCCTTGCATCGTCTGTAAGTGTCTCGGCTAAAAACACTACAGCAGGATCTTTTGCCCATACGATTTCAACGAACTCCTTCCCTATACACAGGTTCCTAAGCCCACGATAGTTTCAAGCTAAACAACTCATTGCTCTTGGCGGGGCTAAACATTCACTCCTGCCATTACTGAAGGTGTGGTTTCATCCCTGAAGGTCGCTTAAAACCTTTTTGCTTTCGAATTGGATCGCTCTACCTCTAAATTTGCTGTTCTTTTTTTTCCTAAGGACTTGGATTTTTCTACTTTGTCGCCTGTATTGCTTCTTTCTCTGCGTTTCCAGGTGAGGGTTGAAAGAGTTGAAACCGTGTGGAGGACCCTAGCTACTTGAGTGTCACGTGCTTTTTTAAGTTTTGGAGAATAACTTAAAGTGGCACGTGAGCTATGTTTTTTTGCTGACTTCTTTCCCAACCCCTGAAGTGTAGCTGCCCCAAATTCCTTTGCCAAACTTAATTCCTCATTATTTGCTTCCATGTCAGCTTCAGTTACATTACGAGTCTTCAATTCCCTCGTAATTCCCTCATTCATTCTGACTTTTACAACCGTGTCTTCCTTTCTATTTTCGTCTCTCTTATTGCTAATTAATGAGGAATTAATTTCATCATCAATGCTCTCATCTCTGTCTACCGTTACACTTTGTGACTGCTCCGGCATCCTCCCTCGGCCAGAATCTGAAAATTAACCAGGATCACAATCAGCGAACAAACTCGAACTCACCTTCTTCTTCGCTGCATAATAACTAGGGACAAGAATTGCATTTTTCCTTGTTGCAACGAAGGGGGGTGCCCTCAATTGTGGTCCAAACTCACGCTTAGTGTGCCCTCACTCTCAATCTACAACTCACAATCTCTATCATCATGAGTAAGTCACCCACACCAGTAACATAAATTTGGCAACCTTTCATACTTGAAAGAAATCCACACATACTTACCTCCTTCATCAACAGATAAATCGATGGAGACCTGCAAATGCATAAAATGACCCCCATCATATAGTTTTGGATCCTTTGGCATTGAAACTTCTCCCAACACGCTATAGATTTTCTTTGTTGCCTCAATAGTCATATACTTGAATGGAATTCCGTGCCCCTAAACCCAAAGCTTAGTTTTCACAAATTGAATACCTTCAAGTGACGCTTCATTTTCATATCGACTCATCACCACCAGATGTTTATCAACACTCCATGGTTCGCCCTCTAAAATTCTATCATCATCCTCCTTATTGTCCAAAGAGAAAAGAATTTTATGGTCACCAAAACTCTGAATCTTGAAACCATTTCTAGCTCTCCATAGTGGGGTGAAAGTCTTAGCTATAATCTCCATACTGATGGCCCGTCTAGTTAAGAACTTTGCAGCAATGGAGAACTTCTCAACTTTTTCATCATCCAGTAAACAGCAACCTGGCCCCTCTCTATTAGAGAGAGCAAGCCTATTCCATGATTGAGCCAACTCATCCATCCTCACTCACACTCAAATCTGTTTCCCAAAACCCCAAAAAAGAACCCAACAAACCTAGGAATAACAATATTACTCCCAGGATACAAAAGCACCTTCTAAGAAGGGACACTCTAATTCTACTGTATAAAGGAAGTGGAGAGAAAAATCCCACGTCTCTACTCAGAGAAACTTTCTTCATAGAGTTTCTTGATCATTTTAGTGTTGTTTGTTTGTAAAATCTATTTGGTATAATAAAAACAAATTGCTCGTGTTAAGTCCACCACTAACAATACTTTTATTGTTAACCACTTAAAATTTGTCATCTCAAAAAGTTAAAAAAGAAGTATCACTAGGCTTATTCTTTGACCGAACCACCTCATCAGTCTAGCTAATCTTTCTCTTCTTTTGATTTCCTCCTTCTTCTTTTTTCTTTTCTTTCTTTTTTTTTCTTTTTTTTTTTGGTGTCCCCTGAAGGCCCATTTCTGAGCAAAAAAAGGTTGGTCATTTTTGCTGGGTTGATGTTGAAATCTGGTGCATTCTTTTAACTCATTCGGATTTTGGCCCATGAAAAATGATGGGGTACAAGTACCAGTGGTAGGTTGATTACACCAAATGTATCTCAGAGTTGTTTGTTATCCTCTAAAATATTGTTTTCCTCACTATTTGATTTGTGAAATTAACCTTGGTTTGGTTAGTTTAATTAAGTAATGTATTCAATTATCGAAATTAACATTGATTTGGTTAGTCGTATTAAATAAATTTATTTAATAAATATAATAATAAAACTTAGGTACAATATTTTAAATAGAGTAAATTAGATCCTCCAATTGAATTCAAACACTTGAATGCTTGAATTTAATTGCCCTTGAAAAATCTAAGTTTTATTGTAAATATAAAAGGCCTTGCATAACTTTTTTGCCTTAAGACTCAAACTATATTAAACTAAGTTTTATCGTAAATATAAAAGGCCTCGCATAACTTTTTTGCCTTAAGCCTCAAACTATATTAAACTGAATCTAATTTTACAATCTCTTTTCAGGAACAACAAATGTCACGTAATTTTTGCCTGCTTGGTTGACTCAGTGTACATTCTTTGCGATGAGTCCGAGGGATCTCAGGATCCTGCTCTACCTTGTTTGGACGACTTCAATTTCAAATTAATTGATAGGCTCATAGACAAAAATGACAAATCCATATTTGGTGCCATTTTTGAATACAAAGGCGAATCTCTTCCAAACATCCCACAGTTTGTTATAGCCTTTCGTGGCACAAAACTCAAATCAAAGACATGGGTACAGGACATCAAGCTAGACGCTAAGTGCAGGGCGAACACACCTCACAATAGTTCCCGCCTTCAACATGCAACGAACTACGTTCGTGAAATGGTTACTTCTAGAGCTAGAGGTGCAAGTGTGTGGCTGGCTGGACATTCTCTAGGGGCAGCTATAGCATTGCTTGTAGGAAAGCAAATGTTCAAGGAGGGTCATTTTCTTGAAACATATCTGTTTAATCCACCATTCTGCTCTGACTTCATAGCGAGTTTGATCAAGAATGAATCTGTGAACTTTGGGATCCAGCTTACAAAGAATCTTCTCAAGTTAGCTTTCGATCGTTTTGGAAAGGATCATCAACATAAGGAGGCTCAAGCAAATGACACCCTAGCTTTCGATGCATTATCTAATTGGGTTCCTCACATTTTTGTGCACCCAGATGATCCTATTTGTTCAGCCTATATTCACTACTTTCGAAACAGGCAGAAGATGTTGGAGATGGGATTAGAAAAAAGTTGAGAAGGTTGCAGCAATGAAGACCATGAGGATGGTGTTGGGAATGGATTCAAGTTCAGAAGCAATGCATCTCCTTCCTTCAGCAATTCTGACCATTAATAAGGTTGAATTCCCCCGAGAAATTCAAGGACGTTGTGGTAAGATAAAAAAAAAAAAAAAAAATTAGCTCATCAACTTGAACAGTGGTGGAGTCCTAATTCTTCATGTCAATCTTACAAGTGTACAACCCTCCAAACTGAATGAAGCAGCTATATATATTGATGTGTGTTGTTGACAATAAATATGCAGGCCCAAAAGACTACCCAATACAGTCCCGCAGAATGGGTCTTGGTTACGCTTTCGTCTGACCCAGATATGACGTGGGTCTAGCCGTCTAGGGTGCTTTTGCTTTTTGTTTTGTTTATTTGTATGTTTGTTTTGTTTGTTTGTTTTTTTTTTAAGGAAACTTCTTGTTTTGTTAGAACCATAGCATGTTACAATTTAAATTCCTTCTTTAATTTTCTTCTGTTGCATTTTTTTTTTTTTAATTCGTATTTTTAGAAGCTGTTGGAATGAGATTGTTTTCAATCATCATATCATTATAGTTAGTAAGAAAACTTTATATAGATGCATAATGTTTCCTGATATATTGTGAAATTCCAAGATGAAAAACAATCAGATCAAGTCAAACACAGGCCTTAACAAGCACAATCAGACGCAAACAGAGACCTACAGCATCTAAGTAAACTCAATATGAGATCACTAATTAGACTTAAAAGATTCAAAGTGTTGGCCTAAGCCTTCTTAATTTCAACCGAAATTTTAATGGGGAAGGGCATAAGTAAAGCAATCACCTTCTCTCATCCTTAATATATATATATATATATATATATATAAGATGGGTTCAAGTTACAACCTTTTTTTTTTTTTTTATGAGAGAAAAAAAAAAAAAAAAAACAACTAGCTACCAGCTTCATCCCACACAACAGAGGCAAAACAAGGGGGACAACAGCCAATATCAAAGGAGCCAAAAAAATTACATGACAAAGACAACTTTGCTAGAGAATGGGCTGCCATATTGGCTAATCTAGAGACCCAAGTGACAAAACATTAGAAGGAGCAAATAGCAGGATCTGCATCTCCATAACTTTGGACCTAATTCTCCAAGGGGAAGTTTGACTTGGATTAATAAGAGCATCACAACAAATCTTGGAGTCAGTCTCAATATAAATACCCTCAGCTTCCAACTTGGCTGCCAACAACAAAGTCCATTTAACTGCTTGAGCTTCAGCTTGGAGAGGGAAGGTGGTATTCACCTTTTGAGAGCAAGCAAAGACCAACCTCCCTCTCCAATCTCTCGCCACTGCAGTAACAGCAGAAAATTTTAGACCAATTGCAGCATCCACATTAATTTTAATTGAGACTTGCCTAGGGGGTGACCATGCATGAAGCAACTATGTTGATCTCACAGAAACCATCTCAGCAGATCTGGAATTTTTGAACTCAGTAAGGAGCCTCCCAATTCTAGAAGATAAGTCATCAATGCTTAGAGGGAGATTTTCAAAATGAACTTGATTCCTCAACTTCCAAATTCCATCATAAAGAGTGGCTCCAAACAACAAAAATTCATTTCTCTGATCAAGACTCAAACTACCCAAGAAAGGGGGGGAGAAAAGAAATTGAATAAGCTCTAAGGCCAAAGAAAACCGAAGAGCATCTAACCTCTCTCACCACTAACTATTAAACCAAAGAGCCTTTGCCACAGGGCATAGAGCAAAAAAATGGATTGAGGACTCAACTTCTACCTTACAAAGGGGACATAGCTCATCTCCAATATATAAAAAAATCTAGCTAAATTGGCCATAGTAGGCAAGCATTCAACTGCAATTCTCCAGATTAGCATTTTAAGCCTTTCATGAAAATTGGATTTCCAAATTTGATTCTAGAGTGGCTCAGGTGTCTGACTAGATGAGAAACCCCAACAAATCCAATAAGCAGATTTAACAATCAAATCTCCAAAGCTTGTGGGGGTTCATGTCCACCCATCCTCAACAACACAAGAAGATAATGGAATATTTAAAATTAATTCAATTTTTGAATCCTTAAACCATTGCTTCAGCTTGTGAATATCCCAAACATTATGATCAGAATTTAGAAGCTGAGAAACCAACAATATCTCATCTGGGTTAACCCCAGATTTGGGCTTAGGAATAAATCCCTGAAGATCTGGAATCCAGGGGTCATCCCAAATTCTTATGGTATTGCCATCACCAACAATCATACAAGCTACATTAGAGAAAAGGTGCTTTACTCCTAAACTTTTCCAAATTGGAGAAGAGTTACCTTGAGAGAGATGGAATAGCCAATTGTGTCTGATTTTGTATTTAGCTCTAAGAAAATTAACACATAGATAGTTCTTTCTAGACAAAATCCACAAGGCAAGTTTTGATAGAAGGGCTTGGTTGAACTCCCATGACTTCCTAAAGCCCAAACCACCTTCCTTCAAAGGTCTACAGAGAGAAGACCGAGAAATAGGAGTCCAATAATGTCTAGACTCCGTTTTAGGATTCCACCAAAACCTTCAGACCACCGAATCGAGTTGGTCACACAAATTCTTGGGGAATTGTAAGGCAGCCATGGTGTATGTTGGAATAGACTATGCTATTGATTTGATTAGAGTTCCTCTTCTTGCCCAAGATAAATTTTTACTTTTCCAGCCACTAAGTTTGCTCTCTAACCTGTCTTTCACCTACATGAGGTCTTGGGATTTGCTCTTAGATAAAAACACGGGAACACCAAGATAGGTGGTGCACTGAGGGAGAGAACTGAGACCCCACCAACATTTTATTTGGTTGAGAAATTGAGAGCTAACACCTTTAGAGGGGAAGACACTAGATTTCCCCACACTAATTAATTGACTAGACCAAGAATAGTATTTTTCAAGGCACATTTTGAGCAAGGCAAGCTCAGAATCTTAGCTTTACAGAAAAGGATAACATCATTTGCATAACATAGTTTTGAAATAGCAGGAGCAATGCATGCCACTCTCACTGGAGATATGTTTTTCCGATCCACCTCTTTATTAAGAACCTCACTGCCTAAAATAAATAGGTATGGAGAGAGAGGATCCCCCTGTCTGAGGCCACAACTAGGAACAAAGCTTGGACAAATTCCCCAATTTAGCAACAAGGAATATTGAACAGTGGAGATGCATTGAAATATTAATTAGAGAATTTTTTGCTAAAACCAAAAGCTTTAAGCACCCTCATTAAGAAACTCCATTCCATTTTTTCATAAGCTTTCTAAAAATCTTGTTTTATCCCCAAGAATCCCTTCTTCTTCTTCATATGCTTGAAACTATGGACTATCTCTTGCGCAAAGACCACGTTCTCTGTGATCCATCTATTAGGGACAAAGGCAATAAACACTTTCACCCTCACCATTGTCTTCTTCTTCTATCCTTCTCTCTTTCTCTCTCATGTACCAAGACCTCCATAAACTCCTCCAATGAACCAAATAGATCAACAAGCGAATTAATACATTGTAATTTTATTAGTATTAATGCATTTTTGCCCTTGCACTGCATTACATGTATTGAGTTTGCATACAGGGCATCAAAAAGCTGCATAAAATCCTTTTAAAATACTTATTAGAAGTACCACCATCACATGTATTAAGTTCACATACAAGGCATTTAACTGTCTAACAAGGAATAGCCACTAAACTACAACATCTCTATAGTATCTTCATTAGGGATTTTGAACTTCTCTGTTAGGAATATAGAAGAATCAAAGAAAAATGCACCAATTCGCATCCAATTTGACATTCCCATCACAACAAATTAAAATTAATAAATCAGTTGATCTGCTAATGCAAGGAATGTTTTTTATTACTTATATATGTTTACTTCAGGAGAATTTTCAAATAAAAAATTAATTCAATCATTGCCAATTCCCCTGAAATCTATTTACACAGATGCATATAATTCACATCTAACTGAAAAGATGAAAAATGCTAATGCTTTATCCCTTGTTGATTCATTTGGTTCATTGGAGGAGTTTATGGAGGTCCTCGTAGATGAGTCATGAGAGAGAAAGAAAGAGGGATAGAAGAAGAAGAAGAAAACGGTGGGGGTGAAATTGTTAATTGACTATTTGTTTATTTTTAGAAGAGAATTTAATGACTTAATGATATTAAATATGGCATGTCACTAGTGGTTTTTTAACCATTAGATCTAATAGAAATCAATTATTTAAAAAATGTGTAACTCTTATAGAGTTATATCATGTGTAACTTGAACCCAAGAGAGAGAGAGAGAGAGAGAGAGAGAGAATATATATATATATATATAGATAGATAGATAGATAGATAAAGTTTACAAAATTGGTTGTAACATAAAACTACAACTTTACTTAATATCATTTATATTGCTACATATTTTGAAAATCTAACCGTTGAATTGTATGTTCTTTACGTTCTTAATATACATATCAAATTTTGTGCCAATTAGATATTATTTACTATATATCTATAAGCTTACATTTTATGTATAATTTTAAATTACAAAAACTTGCAATTTAAACAATTTATTGATGACATAGTTACTGATCTTAAATTTTATAGAAATTTTGCAAGTATGTAGAATATAAGAAGGAAATGTAATCCAATGATGGATTTGTTAAAATTCACCCCCAATAAAAAGATATTAAGTAAGATTATATCCTTAAGCTACAACAAATTTTGCAGCTAAATTTTATCCTATATATATATATATAAGTTAAAAGCGTAACATTTATTATTATTACACTTTTGTTGAGCCATATCAACTGCCGTGTCATCATTTTCTTTCTATCATTTATTTTAAAACTATGTATATAAAATTATAAGTTTTAATGTACGCAATAATCCATTGTGGGTTCTTTTTTTTTTTTTCTTTTTTTTTTTTAACAATACCCAGGCCCAAGTAGGAACAAAGATCCTGAGCCTTGTACTTAACTGTTTGGTGGATTGGGCTTGGTTCACCGCAGTTGTGTTGGGCTGATTACGAATCAAGTTGTGCACAAAACATGGATACTACAACACATACACATTTATACATACAAAATATATATGTATTGTACAATAAATGGCTGCGGAACAGTAAAGGAGTAATAAAAAAAAAAAAGTAAATAAGACGTTAAGGATCCTCAGAAAGACAAACTATATTTCATTATTTTTGAGTTTTAGTACATTGGGCCTATTCTTCCACTGGGATATGTAATAAGGTCCATATAAGTTCAAAAGTCATAGACTTAGATAGCTCTTAGTAGGCTTCTAAGACTTGTGAGGTTTGAATCCCTTAAAATCCAAGTGTATCCTCCAGTACCTATCTCAGGATCCCTTACAGTGTTTTCCCTCTTTTCTCCTTTTTTTGGAATTCTAAAGAAGTTTTCCAAATGATCTTTTTTCTTTGATTCCTTATTGTTGAATGGTTTTTGCTGATGCCTTAATCCCCTTTTATAGTACCTTTACAGGGTTTTGGGTGTACCATTAATTCCCTCCATCTGCTGCCCTAGGTACCAGTACCAATGTTGTGTCAGCAACATTGGTGGCTGGTCCATTCTTTATTTTCTCACTATATTCTCCTTTTAAGGCTTCCCCCCCAAAAATTCCCCAACTTACCTTCCTCTTTTGGGGGATCCTAAATGCAAACTTTCAATCCTCTCATCCCGAAGCTTTTAGATGCACTTTTTCAAACCCACCTTTTTGTCTGCTTCACATTTTTTCATTTTCTCTAAATGAGAAAATTCCTCCCTGTCAAGCTAAAAGATCCCTAGCCACCTTCCTTCATGGTCCATCTTCCTGCGTTCCTTGAGGTATCAAGCTTCTTTTCATGAAGTGTTAATTCTTGAGTCATCAACCCTTTTCTGAACCATAGGAGACTGATGGGACATGCCTATCTTCGTTCCTTGTGTCCATGAGCATGCTCCCTTGAGCTATCCCAATCCCAACTAATCCCTTCCTGCATTTCCCGATGATCCTATGGTTCTAGAAGTCCCAAAGTATCCTGGTCCAGTCCCTTTCTAGGCTCTCTAGGAAATTTTCTCACAAAGGGTAGGCTAAACTTCCTTTTTTCTTTTCCTTCCTTCTCTAAGGTCCAAAGCTTTGTCCATTCATAGGTTTGGGTTTCCTCTTGCTCATTTTAAGTGGGCCTTGGCTAGCGGATTGGGCTTTGCCTATCTTTGAGGGCCCCTTGGGTTTTAGATTTCAACACTTGTGATATTTTGGGCCTCAACACAACACTTGTGATATTTTGGACCTCAACATCCATTAATGTCTTTACTCATTCTCAAAACTAATTATAACTTATCAACCATGATCCGATCATTACTTTTCACTACCATGACATTACACATTCATGAACCTAAATGTAACTTATAAGAGAAAATACATGTAACATAAACACCTTGGACAAACGGGGCAACTCTATAGCTGGCCTAGGGGGTTCAAATGAACCCCCAAACCTAGCCAAAAAACAAAAAAAAAATTTACAAAATTTTTTATTTTTTATTTTTACCCATAAAATAAAATTTTAAACACCCTAACCCTAAATTTTGTTTAATCCTAGTTGAAATGAGCTTGAATATGATCATCTTAGTGCTATTTTTACAATAATTTTACAATAAAGGTTAAGTGACAAGTTTAAATTGGTTTTTTTCTAGACCCACAAATGACATTTTTTTTTTTTACATATCTTTAACAACTTGTCACCTATATTTTATTGCGAAAATGTTGTGTCAGTAGCTCTACTCTTAAAATTATTTCTTCGTTTTTATAAATAAATAAATAAACATTCTCTCCCAAAAAAAAAAATCTCATTCCACTAATATATTCATATTTTTATGCTAATGTAGTATTCAATATCAGGTTAAGAGGTCCAATTCTGCTCCTACTTAAAGAACCATATGTCATTTTCATCAATTTCAAGAGGTAGAGATAATAAAGCCCTTAACAAAGGTTTTTTTTTTTTTTTTTTGTAAAATATTACATGCAAGTAATTTTCCTAATATGCTTTTTTATGGTATCAAGTTCAACTTGAATAAAACTATCAACAAGCACATAGAATTACAAATGCACGCATAATAATTTAGTTTAAAATATTAATGTGATAACAAAATGGATTGATGTCACTTCCACATCAAACCACTTCCATCACATTAGGATTCATTACTTATCTCATATTATGGTTTTATATCACTTCATTATTGTGATTATTATTAATTTTTTGAGTTATGTTTACAAATTATAATTTTGTGTAATTTGGTTAATTTCGGTCCAATTAGATTCTTTTTTATCTAGTTCGGTTCATTTGGTCTACTTTGTTCATTTTGGTCCAATTCAGTCTATTCTGCTTCATTCCACTTCGATTCAATTCGGTCCACTTTGGTCAATTTGGTCTATTTCGGTCTAATTCAATCTATTGGCTACATTTGGTCTATTTTGTCCAATTCAATCCATTCAGTACACTTTCGTATACTTACTTAAGAATTGGAAAAGAAGTGGATGGGGTTGTAATTATATGATAAATTTTTATTATTATGATAATATCCTTAAGAAAATAAGAAATTTGAAACTTAAAAATTTTAATTGTACCAAAATAAATTAGAAAAATATAATGCTAATAACAATAGTTAGGAGAATATAGACCACTTAAAAATATATATATCAATAAAAAATGATAAAATTATATGTGGGGCCCGTGGGCCTGACAGCCTCAGCCCATCGCGTAGTCGGCCCAAGGTTGGCGCCGAGGAAAACTGACCATCCAAGGCTAAGTTGGGGAAAGCCTCCACGCCGAGGACTTCTTCGTCCTCGGCATACTAAGGATAATTTTTGGGAAGGGACAAGCCCAGAGCAAGCTGTCACATTCACATTTAATGCATTCACCTAACCCCTCTGGCCGCATTAATGGGGATATAACCCCTTAGCAGGGCAACGTTGATCAGAGTGAACCACTTGAGTACTGATAAGGCCTCTAATGGGACGGACGGCCAGAAAAGAGGCGAATGGATGATCAACAGATGGAAGAAGGAGATAGGAAGATGAAGACTATATAAGAAAAGCAAGTAAAGTAAAAAAAGGAGGAGGGGGAAAAAGGGAGAAGAAAAAGGGCTCATCGGCCACGGGCCGAGGAGCATCCCCCCAGTTGTAAAAAAGTTCTAAGTATTTTTTAATAAAAGAATAGAGTTCATGCTTGGTGAACGACGGCCAGCGCCTAAACCTTCAATCCACTCTCTACAAATTTATTATTTGGGCTTGTTGGGCTGAAAACCCATTCGTACTCAGGGTCAAAACCAAATTGAGTCCCTACAATTGGCGCCGTCTGTGAGAAGGATTAGGGTCCTGGCTAGCGCACCAGGCGATTGTTCTAAGTGATCGTTTTACAGTAGGTTGGCGAAGTAAAAAAAAAAAAAAATAGAAGATTTGACAGCGAAAAGAGAGATCTTGATATTATTTCATAAATAGAAACAGTACAAATTACAATCAGAGGCTCAGGCAGGCGTGTTTCACAAACAAATTTACAAGCTAATTCTACCAACTAGTTCTACAATCAGAGGCCCAAGTGGACCCGCCCTAAAAAACTAGCCAGAGGGAAGTGTCAAGCCGTGCTTTTATTGGCATAAAGAGAATGGGAGAGCTTGACACTAAAAACAGAGAAGGGGGAGGGCCAGCTTGTTTCAAGGCCACCAACAATACCCTTCTCGGAGCGGCAGAGCTGGAACAAAGAGAGGAGCAGATGCAGGGGTTCGGGACACCTTCCCCCATGATGTTCCCTTGATTCTCTCCAATCCTCACTAGTGTTAGCCATTGGAGACGGCAACACTTGAGCACCGCCCATGATATGAATTCGCACGTCTTCTTCGTCGGGGGTGCACTCCGAGGAAAGACGTTAGGTACTTCAACAACATCCCTCCGGGCCACCTTGTAGGGCGCCATCAGGGTTACGCCTAGATTCTGCCGCACCGGAAGCCCAGTGGGGGCTACAGCCATAACGGCTCTTGGCACGGATGTCCTCACACCCGCCCAAAGCCGCCTTATATTTGCAAATTCCAGTCACAATTCCGGCGGGGTTGTTAAAAGGGCTTGGGGAGCTGAAAGGGTGTGTTTTTTTCTGTTTGTGTTTGGAGGTTCATGGATTATGGAGAAACCATCTCCCCACCTTATATAGGGGATGAGGGTTGGTGAGAATTAATTCGTGCAGAATTCGAAAAGAGAATTATCAGTTGGGCTAATAATGAAGCTACCAATTTCCAAGGAGGTCGTAGACCGTTGGACTCATGTTAATTCACGAGGACATTAATGAAGGCGCGTCTCGCGCACCGAAGCGTCAAGCGCGGAACACGAACAGACAAAGGGCGCTTCATAAATGAAAAAGATGGGGCCTCGAGCTGGAGGCGGGATCAACGCCACTTGTAAAGATCATAATCCGACCCAAGGAGGAATCATCTCTAGTAAAGCGATCCGAGGATAAACCCCTATTTACAGAAAAATAGAAGTGGTAGACAAAACCAAGGTATTGCATGGTCTTCGGACCCAAGCCTATAGTGAAACTATTCACACCATTATACCTGGTACTAAACAGAACCCAGGTATTGCATGGTCCTCGGACTCAAACCTATGGGGAAACTAGATACTTACAGAAAAATAGAAGTGGTAGACAGAACCAAGGTATTGCATGGTCCTCGGACCCAAGCCTATGGTAAAACTATTCACACCATTATACCTGGGTACTAGACAGAACCAAGGTATTGCATGGTCCTCGGACTCAAACCTATGGGGAAACTAGATACTTACAGAAAAATAGAAGTGGTAGACAGAACCAAGGTATTGCATGGTCCTCGGACCCAAGCCTATGGAAAACTAGATACTTACAGAAAAATAGAAGTACTAGACAGAACCAAGGTATTGCATGGTCCTCGGACCCAAGCCTATGGAAAACTAGATACTTACAGAAAAATAGAAGTACTAGACAGAACCAAGGTATTGCATGGTCCTCGGACCCAAGCCTATGGAAAACTAGATACTTACAGAAAAATAGAAGTACTAGACAGAACCAAGGTATTGCATGGTCCTCGGACCCAAGCCTATGGAAAACTAGATACTTACAGAAAAATAGAAGTACTAGACAGAACCAAGGTATTGCATGGTCCTCGGACCCAAGCCTATGGAAAACTAGATACTTACAGAAAAATAGAAGTACTAGACAGAACCAAGGTATTGCATGGTCCTCGGACCCAAGCCTATGGAAAACTAGATACTTACAGAAAAATAGAAGTACTAGACAGAACCAAGGTATTGCATGGTCCTCGGACCCAAGCCTATGGAAAACTAGATACTTACAGAAAAATAGAAGTACTAGACAGAACCAAGGTATTGCATGGTCCTCGGACCCAAGCCTATGGAAAACTAGATACTTACAGAAAAATAGAAGTACTAGACAGAACCAAGGTATTGCATGGTCCTCGGACCCAAGCCTATGGAAAACTAGATACTTACAGAAGAATAGAAGTGCTAGACAGAACCAAGGTATTGCATGTTCCTCGGACCCAAGCCTATGGAAAACTAGTTACTTACGGAAAAATAGAAGTACTAGACGGAACCAAGGTATTGCGTGGTTCTCGGACTCGAACCCATGGAGAAAATAACTATCTGGAAAAAAACCAAAGCGTTACCTAGAGTCAAGCTATAATACGGTCTTTAGATTTATATTTGAAGGATAACAGATGATTTCATGAGACTAACTCCAGAATAGAATACAAATATCGAGCAGAATATTATAGTAAAGCAAATAAAAGAAAATATCTGTAGTTGGAAGCAAAGTATTAAGCATTCAGCTCAAACAGAAAGTATTCAATTTCCTTACAACGCCACTGAGGCAAGAAACAAAATGAAATAAAAGAGAAAATAAAAGAGAAAATAAACAAAATTATCCTATGTCGTATACCAGTCTCCCCAACTCAGTAGGCAAATTAATTCGATAAGCAAATCAAAAGACTTTAGCCAAGGCCTAAGGGCTTTGTCTCGAAGGGTCCACCGGAGGCCTCGCCACGCCTTGTGGTATTTCCTGACCCCCGGTTATAACTCCCCCCAACGTTCTCTGGGGTTTAACCTCCTCGGATGGTTGGTCAATTAAAGATATATCATCGGCGGTCTTATCGTGACTCTCCACCGCTGGTAATGAGGACCCCTCCTCGGGAGCAGCAGAGGCAATCTTGCGAATTGCAATAGGGTAATATACCCTGTCCTCCCTCCTAAGGTCAGAAGAGGCATCAACCCCTACTTGGTTGAGGGCTTCATGCCAGGTCTGAGAACAGTAATGCCTGCACACTGCAGGAACTTGAGCCCGAAGGGTGGCTTCGGTCTTAGCCACCCCCTCTGCGAAAGCCTCCTCCTCTGCCTGTTCTACAGAGCGCTCAGCGTCTATTTTTGCAATTACCGCCTCGTCTTTGGCTCTTACAGCCTCATCCCTGGCATACTCGGCAATACCTTTCTCATGGATTGCCACGGTCAACTTTTCCTTCATATAGGCAATGTCCCCTTTGGCAGTCTGTAGTTGACCCTCAACGTCTTGCAAGTGATTGGTTTGATCCTCAGCTTGCTTCCTAGCCACGGCTAGGTCGGAGGCAGCAGTGTCCCTAGCCTTCGTCATCTCCTCCAGATCCTCGGTCGCTTTCTTTAGGTCACCTCAGATCTCTTAAAGGTATTAGCAGCTTCTAGGAACTTGTCACGCTCTTGCGCTAAGGCATTGCTCTGGCCATCGACCTCCTCGTCTAACCTGAAAAGAGCCTAGATAGCCTGCCAATAAAAACAAGTAACTCCGTAAAGAGAAAGGAAAGTACTAAGCGACAAAATTCGAATAAAGTAAATAGGTGCCAAAGGACCTACCATGCCTAGATATTTCTTAAGGTCAAGGACAACCTCTGACCCACTCATACTTCTTAGCTCGGCCATGTCAGTGGGAAGAAGAAGAGATTTCTCCAGGGTATCGGCTACAAGAGCCCCCTCGGCTCCTTGAGATTCCCGCATCGATGCGTTATCTATCAGGGGCTGATCATGGAGCATAGCAGTGGGCAGCCAGGCTTGAGCCTCGGACTGCTGGATGGTCTTCTTACCTTTCCGTTGACCACCGAGCTTCAATTGCTTTGGAGGCCTACGAAATCTACCCTCCTCAGGCGGGGAATGGGATTTGCTCCCATCCATTGGCTCCTTACCCTTGGAAGGTCTCTTCTTTTTCGGGTCATGAGACTCGGTCTGAGGTTCTGATACTGTGGGGACAGAGGATGACCTGGGTTGCACAGTTAGAATCTGGGGCGGAGGTGCTGGGGGCTGGGGCTGTGACTCTTCTGGTGCACCCTTCTTGGAACCGCTTTCGAGCAGGTCAAGAAGATTGGTTTGGGGCTGTCTTTTTAAACCCATCTCAGCCTGAGTACCAACTCTTAGGGACCGGAGATCGGCTTCAGACAAATGAGGGTCTCCTTGATCACCAGAGGGATCCTCGGACTGATCAGCTAGGTTGAACACACTATATTCGTCCTCAAAAGAACCCAGTTCAACCACCTCCCTTGCCTTCTTAGATAGTCCTTCCTCGGCCACCGTTACTTGTTGGGATGAGGAAGGACCTGCTAGCGGAATGCCTTCAGGTAAATAAGACCCCTCGAAAAATGCAAAATCGTCCTCCACCACGGTAATCTGCTTAAGCCGAGGATCACGAGCTCTAATTACGTGCTTTGGGACTGGGAATGATTTCTGAGCTGGGTCGCATCCGAGGATTTGATGGGCAGCTCTGACCTGGTTATCAGTTTCGTTCAGAAAAAGGTCCGACCTAAGAACGGTTTCCAAATCCGCTTTATTAACCAGGTGGAAATGACGTGCAAAGGCGTGCGGATCTGCGAAAAGAAAAGTGAAACTCCTATGGTTAATAAACCAAAGCGAATATACAGTGATAAACATAGAAATACTGAAACCTAGATTGTCTCCTACTTCAGATACCCTACCTGGCTCCCCCTCTACTATTGGGCAATGAAGACCGTTGTGCCACTCCCCCGACATTATAAGAAAATCTTGAGTCAACCCCTTATTGGAATCAGGAAGACACTGGATGAGACGAACCCTATCGTCCCTTATCTTCATATAGTACGTCTTACCCCTCAGGTGATGAAGGTTGTAGCACCTGTTTACATCGTGGTGAGTCAGTCTCAGCCCCATTTTCTTATTCAAGGTATTTACACACCCTAATATCCTAAATACATTCACGGCACACTGGGTAGGAGCCAGGCGAAAATGCCTAAGGTAATTAAAAGTCACCGGCCTCATGGGGATTCTCATCCCTCCCTCTACGAAAGCGACTATCGGGATCACGACTTCACCCTCTCTCCTCTTAATGTACCACTCCCCTTCTTCACAGTACTTCAAACTCACATTATTAGGTATCCCGTAGTCAACAATGAATTTTTTTATCATCTCGTCGGACTCAACCAACTTCTTAAACTTACCCATTCCTCAAGGATGACTAAAAGTTCCAGAAGAAGAAAAGGAGGAGTAGAGTCAAGGAAAATTTGGGGTCACTAGAAGAAAAAGACTTACAGAAATATGACGACGCTTTTCAGATAGTGTGCAAGTTGAACCAGATTCAAATCATACGCATCAATGGTTGTAAGCGCGAAAATGAGGAAACCAGACGGTTTAAACAGGTACTTATACTCCCCCTTAGGTTCCCCAAATGTAGCCGCTTGCCCATAAAAGCAGGAGATCCCCACCGAACAATTACCATCATACCGTTGAAAGTAGGAAACGTGGTGCCGCCAAAATTTAATGTGGGCACACATTAAGTTTTGAAACGCCAAAAACGCGCATCGGGCAGTCGAAAAGTCGCCAGCATTAACACGAACCGAAGTGGGGCGACTCGTCTAGAGGGCCCGCAGGTATCAAAACCCTCCTCCCAGTCCGAGGGAACATGCAGCAGGGTTTTGAGGGGCTATTGTGGGACCCGTGGGCCTGACAGCCTCAGCCCATCACGTAGTTGACCCAAGGCCGGCGCCGAGGAAGACTGACCATCCAAGGCTAAGTTGGGGAAAGCCTCCACGCCGAGGACTTCTTCGTCCTCGGCATACTAAGGATAATTTTTGGGAAGGGACAAGTCTAGAGCAAGCTGTCACATTCACACTTAATGCATTCACCTAACCCCTCTGGCCGCATTAATAGGGATATAACACCTTAGCAGGGCAACGTTGATTAGAGTGAACCACTTGAGTACTGATAAGGCCTCTGATGGGACGGACAGCCAGAAGAGAGGCGAATGAATGATCAACAGATGGAAGAAGGAGATAGGAAGATGAAGACTATATAAGAAAAGCAAGTCAAGTAAGAAAAGGAGGAGGGGGAAAAAGGGAGAAGAAAAAGGGCTCCTCGGCCACGGGCCGAGGAGCATCCCCCCAGTTGTAAAAAAGTTCTAAGTATTTTTTAATAAAAGAATAGAGTTCATACTTGGTGAACGACGGCCAGCGCCTAAACCTTCAATCCACTCTCTACAAATTTATTGTTTGGACTTGTTGGGCTGAAAACTCATTCGTACTCAGGGTCAAAACCAAATTGAGTCCCTACATTATATATTTTTAAAAATAGAGAAAAAGAAATTACTTTTTGAAAATTTTTAATTTTTAGGGAGAGCAAATTATCTACAATAAAATTTAAAAAATAAATTGTAAATTATACAACATCCCAAAATAATTATATATTTTCACGCAAAACATGATCTGCGACTAGAATATATAACAGAGGGATCTACCGTCTACACAAGTTCCTTCTTTTTGGGCTCAAGAACAGAAGGTCAATGTTAATTCCCATGTTAGCTACCATCCCTGCTATATAACTCTCAATGCTAATTCTATACTTGTGCAATTTAAATCTGGCAGCTTTTCGGTAGCAATTGTGCGCAATTGCTCAATGGTGATCTTGCCTACTTTCTCCATCTTTGTTCTTTAGAATCTTTATCTCCACTTACATATCAATCAGGATAAATAAAATATCACTGCACAATTATAAAAGTTCAAATTTTGACTGGAAATCCTTATAAAATCACCATGATCCATACCAAAAGTCAAGGTACAGATCTGTTAACTGGAGCTCTCTGCTCTTCTTCATCACCTGCTATGTGAGCTCTGGATCACCTGCTATGTGCACTCTAGACCTCTGTTGCAAGCTCTGCTTCACTAATTGTGTTGGTCTATGATTGTAAGAATATACAACTAGAATAAAAACTGAAATTCAAGCTTACTATTTTCATACGGTAAGGTAGTATTTAACTATTTATAACATTTGAATTAACATTTCTATCACAAAGAATCAGATTTTATTACTTCTATCTTATCCAAATCTTTACAATTTGATACCTCACCTCTTACCTCTAAAAAAGTCATAAGGAGCCACATCTTACAACAACAAAAACCAGTAGCTTTTGCCTACAATTTCATTACATTAAAATTAAAAAGAAACAGACATGCATTGATGTATCCATTTGGATTTGAAAGCCATTACATTTCTTAGAAAGCTCCGTCCCTTATCTTATTATGCCGTTCTCTGTATCTACCTTCAAAGCCATCTCAACTACTTTACCCTTTATCCTCATTGCACGCAGCAACTAATACACGCATTCGCCATGTCAATTCTCCTAGTTTGAATACTTCAAAATGTAGCCTCATTCCATTGCTTCAAGGTTTTATTTGGTCTCCTTGATCTTGCTGCACAATCTATACTCTATAGCCTGGCAAACCCCCAACATCTTTACATCCAGTGGATGTTCACCAAAGCCTTGTCTAATCTGCCTTTTATATGAGCAACCCATAATTTTATTTCTTATTTTAATTAGGAAATGGGGAGGAAGAATTTCAACCCAATTAAGCTAAAAATCTCATAGAAATCAATGTCTACTAGTCCTTCTAAAAGTTCACTAAAAATGTTGTATTCAACTTAGATTTTAAGTAAATATAATTGTATTCAACTCAGGTACAGCTCATTAGGTTTTTCAATTGAATTCAGCCCCTTGTTGCATTACCCAATAAAACACATATAGTGTACAATTAAATTCTATTTCTCCAGCAATTTTGTATTCATCAGATAAGTCAGTATGTACACATCAGATCCATTTTAAGAGCGTGTTTGGACTTCGAATCAGCCTAGTTCCTAAAACGGTAAGACTTCAATACCATTGAATTCATTTTCCACAACAACCAAAAAAAAAAAAATTTATTGAATTGAAGCTAAAACAAACATATCCTAATTAGTTTTAAAAACCCATAAAAGAAAAATACGAGATCGGCAAAAAAAATTTTCTATTTTTAAGAAAAATCAAAATGGGTGGAGTGGGGGAGGGAAGGGAGGCTCAGATTCGCCTTTTCTCAGACAAGAGAGAAAAAAGAAGGCACACCGCCATGGCTGCAACAAAGAGACAAGCTCTGTGGGAAAAGGGCATAAAAGTCATTTTCCCACAGTAGCTCGAACTCGGAGTCGCCCCGCCAAGAAACGGGTACCCATTTTTTTCCCATCGTCTGGTTATCAAGTTGAAAAAATCATCACCGCCTCATAGTGAAAGAGATAGAGAGATAGAGAGACAGAGATTAGAGAGAGAGAGAGAGAGAGAGAAAGAGAGAGAGTAGAGATAAATATATATATGTATATATGTTTGTTTGTGTTTGTGTGTGTGTATGTGAGAAGAGGGCGGTTTGGTAACAAAGGCTAGATAAGATAATCATCGGCTCCGGCAGCATTCAGAGAAGGGCAACCACCCTCAAAACGCCGCGGCCTCTCTGAGAGCAGAGCCTCATTCTTAAACTAATGAGAGTGAACCCTAACCCCCACCATCCATCCCCTATTTATATTTTTTTCTTTGTACCCCTATCCTTTTCCATTTGCTTTGGTTTTGTACTTTTATTCCATTTTTACCCTTACTTGTTCATCCTTTGAGGCCGGCGTGGTGTGGAAGAGGAGGGTGTTCTTGTCAATGCGTATCCTTGGATTCTTGTGAGATAGGGGATATGATGGTAATTTTTGAAAAGTTGTTGTATTATACTACTGTTTTTCCTAGTTTTTTTTTTTTTTTTTTTTAACTTTTAATCAAAAAAATAAATAATAAAAAAATGTTTTTCCTTTTTTTTTTTTTTTTTTCCTTACACACACATAAAAGTTAAGGAATACCGTACTTGTAACACTATTCTTTTAAGAAAGAATTACAAGAACTTTGTTGAGTGCATAATAAAATTAGTATTAATGATAAACCTGAGTAAGAGTGGTATTAATCTATTTACAACAAACTATATCAACAATTATAAGATCAGAGTTTAAGTCTCTAGATAGGAGTTTACACACATATACACTTTGTAGCATTTGAAAAGCGTTCGGTGTCTGCGTTTATGCGTTTTGCTAAAAAAATAAAAGTCTCACGGCACTATTTACAAACTCACAAAAGTCATCCAAACACAGATTTTAATATAAATTTAAGTTCTACAAAACTATTCACACATTTAAAATTATTTTGCTATAGTTTTTTCAGCAATAAGTTTTCAGTTTTCAGTTTTCAGCAAATAAACGGTATCCAAACACACCCTTAAATTAAGTTAGAGTAAAATTTCTATCTTATATATAAAATATATATATATATCAACAATTATAAAATAAAATAAAAATGTGAAAATTGGTGTGTCCCTAATATTATTCTTTCTTTTTTTTTTAATCCCCTTCTCAATAGCATCATATATTCCCCCATTGACTCTATCCTAGTTTGGGAACAGAATAAGCAATTCTATCTACCTGCACTTTAAATAAATTCGTTGGTTGGTATGTAAAAACCTTGCCTAAAAACAACTAAAGACTTTAAGTCTTGCTTGACAACAGCATATAAATACCATTAGGGTCTACTCTTTTGTGTGGCCTAAAAAAGGACTCTACTATGCCACCCACACACAAACACCTATTTTCAAGCTGCTGGATTTACCCCAATTCAGAATAGTGTAAATTGGATGTTGGAAGTTGATCTATTCTTGCCTCATTCTTTGGGAGTTATAATGGATTAAGAAATCTCTTATTATACATCTTTCCATAAGAACTAAGGTTTTTGATTGTTGGATTTTAGAGGAAAAAAATGGCAACTTGAGTTTTGTTTTTAGTGGGATAATAGGATTGACTGTTTTAATGATTATTTTGGGCAAATATTTGACCAATCCCACATTTTGAACTTGCTGAATGGAAACATCCCCTTAGAAACCTATTGAATTTGTTGAATGTGGTTAGGACTTAGGATGCCTTAGATACAGCCAACCTATTTGTTTTAACTTAGGTTAACCATCCAAATTTTGTGGCAAATACAACTCTAATCAGTGTTTTGTTTTGTGTTTGTGGCCATGCATAGCCTTATCACGGACCTTCAACTTATGTAGTGTTCCAAGCTCACTCTGTGGGGGTTCAAGTTTAAGTTCATAAGTAATCTAAATAGGTCTATTATTTACTCTTTAAACCGCACTACTTCGATTTTCCATTGAAAATACATGGGATTGGGGCGCTCAAGGTCATGGATTTTTTCCCCTTTATATCATTAATATGAACAAAAATGTCATTGGATCCATTTAGTTGCTTGAAAATTAAACATTTTGTTTTTTCGGCATATTTGATTTGAGTGCGTTTGGCATGCCCAAAAAATAAAAATAAAAAAACCAACTTTTTGGGCTTTGAGCCTTTGAGCATATTTTGGTGCCCCACCAAGAGAAATACAATTTAAAAATTAATTACATCTATTTAATCAAATTCATGCTTTCAAAACAAAATCTCGATGCTACTATTAGGTTGTACAGTTTTACAAAATTATATTTATATTTTATTATTACTATAATTTTCACTTTATTAATTTTTATGAAAAATACGGTTCTCAATGTCATGTTTGATTTTTTTTTTTTTTTTTAATTTTTAAAACACTATCGTTTTAAATTGTCCGGCTAGTGGATTAGGGCAATTCACACCCAAAGAAAGCAATGCGACGTTAATGGTAAACTCAAATCAGAATCGGTTATCAACTTAATTATTATGAAAAATGTTGAGTTTTTTTTTTTTTTTTTTTATGGGTAACAAAGCATTACTCAAATTAGGGTGCAATGCAATACAATGTAGGGTATTCAAGCTGACTGGTCTACTCTTTAGTTGAAAATCCACAACATAGGTTTTGTGACAAATGAAACTAGAAGAAACTTTCAATTTAAATTACAAATTTTTGGTGACAATCCAAAAATACTTTGGGATCATTGATTTACACTTACATTTTTACTAAACAAATAAAATGTCGATAAATTAAGAATAAAAACTAATGATGCAATGAGACCCTCAAAAAAAAAAAAAAAAAAAAAAAAGTATATTAGGTACATTTCTTCCTATGCGCATAATCTCTCACTCACGGTGTATGAATAATGTGTACAATCTCAGGGAAAAAAATAATAATAAATAAATAATAATAGTGTACATTTCCTATTTCCTCGTTAAAAGAGCTACTTTCATCAATTCCAAATCTCCAGTTGCCTCTGATTGATGAAGCTAAAGTAAAGATAATAAAGGGAATTCCGAATTTCAATCCAAAACTCACATGCAAAAAACACTAAGACAAAACGGTAAAGAAAATTAGAAAATGCAGAAGCAAAGCAAAACATAATATAATCTCCACTTCAGTCAAAATGTTTATCATTTTCTTGAATCCAAAGTGAAACTATTGTACTTTTCTTAGTCAAAACGTTCATCGGGAGCTACTCCCTCATTTTCTCAGTATCCAAACAGGAAAGATCAAAAAATAAAAGCCAGATCTACTGGGTTTCAAACCAAAAAAAAAAAACACAAAAAATAGAGACAGAGATCTGAAAGAGGGGAAAGGAGGTGAGGCTCAGATTGGGCTCTCCAATCAGGCAAGCAAAAAGGGACACCGCCATGGCTGCAACAAAAACCGGTTGCCTAGATGTGATAAAAAAATTCACAAAGAGGCCATCCGGGTCGCCCCGCCAAGTAAAACGGACCCTTTCGACTATACCCGAAACTTCCACACTCTTAACATCAACAAAGCCATCGTCACAGCCTCTTTCATTATTGTGTCCAGAGAGAGAGAGAGAGAGAAAGAAAGAATCATAGATCAGAAAAGAAGAAAGGAAACAGATACACATACATATATACACACACACACACACACACACACCGAGAGAGAGAGAGAGAGAGAGAGAGAGAGAGAGAGATATGAGATATTCTTTTCTTTTTCTTTTTCTTTTTTGGGTTTTGGGTTTGGAAGAGAAGGGTCTTGGGTGGTTGATTTGAAGGGCCAAGTTGGTGAAATCATTGGATTCAGAGAGGGGCAACCACCCAACCATGCACAATCTGAACCCTCTTTCTGAAACTGTTAAGAGTGTGAGGAAGAAGAAGGAGAAGCAAAGCCCTTTGGTTCTTTGACTTAGGGCCTGTGTGTGTTTTTATTTGCTTTCATTTCAGGGAGTAGGAACAGGCACTGACCAATTTCCGTTTTTGGCCTTTGTTTCAAATTTCAAACGTTTGTTGTAGAATGTTTAAATGGGAAAAAAAGGAGGGTGTTGTCGTCTTTGTGTTTTTTCTCAAAAGCCAAGCCGGCAACAAATGTCACTCATGCCTATCAGCATCATTCATTTTGTATTAGTGCTTGGATCCTTGTGCACCAATAAACTTGCCATATTAAACAATGGTGAATCCCCTCAAAAAACAAAACCAAACAAAAAAACAATGGTGAAATTTATGAAAATTTTGCTCCCAAAAAAACAAAACAATTAAAAAAAATGTTGCATAGCGGCCATGAAAGGAAAATACTTAAGGAATGAATCCTCGAGTATTGCTTCGGGCTTACGCAAAAAGAATGTAGCCCACTTATATGAGAGCCTTTGGACAATGCAAGTATTATTCGGCATGAAATTTTCAGTGTATATATTTTCTGGTATTTTAAATTATATTTAAGTAAAGCCAATTATAGGTTGTTAGTAGGACCATTGTTAATAAAATATTTTATGAAAGTTTTGACATTATTTTAATAAGAAATGTAAAAAAAAAAATATATATATATATATATATATATTACAATAATTAATTATTTTTCTCTTTTTACATTAAAAAAAAAAAAATTTAAAAAGATTTCATAAACTAATACCCTTAGCACATCTGTTAACTTTTTTCCTTTACATAAAAATAATGTTAATGACAAATCATAGTTAAAAGTTATATTAGTTTACCCAAAAAATAAAAAAGATGTAAGTGATATTACTCCAATAGTCTAATTACAATAAGTGGGATCATCATATATTTTCCAAATGACCATATTATGGTTTGGGAACATAATAAACAATTTTTTGGGGGGGGGGGGTGAATCAACAACTCTACCCTTAGTTTAGGTAAATTCATTTCATTTAAAAAAAAAAAAAAACTTGCTTGACAGCAACTAAAGAAAGTAAAAATCTCGCATGATGGTAGTATATAGATACTAAGAGAATCTAATCCCTTTTATATGGTCTTAAATATTTGGTGAATATGATCTTCTGTGGACTAAGAAATTATTCGCTTTTATAGAAGAAGTGTTCCCTCTTCTCGTAAAGAGTGTAAGCCTTACAGTAGATCCCACACATGAGAGGGAGGATTCCTCACGTAAACTTGAATAATTTTTCTAGTAAGTTTAAGCTCAAAACCAAAGGTAGGTTTTGATAAAAATGATTATAAAAATGATTATCAAAGGAGACATATAGAATGCAATCCAACCCTTAGTCTCACCTTCATCTGCTCCTAACTAGTCAATAGATCCCATTAGAGAAGTTTTGGTAATCTTGTCTAAATACCAATTTTGATTAACCTAACATGTTTTCAGAAAAAGCAAAGATCCTTGCAAGTGAATAGGTAAATGACCATTTTGTTATAATATAGCGGTATCTATTCATATCCTAATATTCATAACTCTATTTTTGTGTGAAAGTTCTAACCCATATGAGAGGAGGGTTACATATTCCCGTGACACCTAATACCAGCTCCTACTTTGGAGGGCATAAAAGTCACAAATCTTTTCAATTTATCATCAATATAAATAAATAAATAAAAGTTTTAAATAAATAATGGGTCTTTATAGCTACTTGTAACTTAAACCTCCTTTGCCATTTTTTGTCAAGCCAAAAAAGAACACCTAATTTTTGAGCATTTAAGCTTATTTTGCTAGTCCCACATAGAAAAATATAAAAGAAAAAAAAAAATTCCCCTCAACTATTACCCCCTAGATACATTATTATTACCATATATATTTTTATCAGAAAAATTACACTTTACCTCCTTATATTATAAAAATGCACATTTACTCTCTAAACTATTACCCCCTTTTACACTTACCTCTAAATGATTATCCGCGTAACACTTACCCTCTTAAACTATTAGATAACACACTTACCCCCTCTAAATTATTACCCTTGTAACACTTTGCATTCCATTCCATGGATAATAGTTTAGGACATTAAGTAAGTGCACATGTTCATAGTTTAGGAGTGAAGTGTAAAAATGTGTTTAAGGGGGTAAAGTGTGCATTTTTATCATTTATGGGGGCAAGTGTAAGATGGGGTATAGTTTAGGAGGATAAGTATGCATTCTTATAATCTAGGAAAATAAGCATAAAAATTAGTATAGTTTAAGGAGGTAAAATGTAATTTTTACTTTTTTTTTTACCTTAATTTTTTTATTTATGAAAATGTCGATTCTAAATTCAACCCTATGATTTAATTTGAATAAACACTCTTGTTGATTCTATATAAGTAAGGATGACAATTTTGCCCCGCCTTGCCTTGTCTAGCCCCTCCTCACTTTATTCCATGTGGATTTTCCGCGCCTTACATAAGTGGTGATGGAGATGGAGCGAGATTTTAGCCCCCACTATGATGGTAATGTCACAGTTTCTCATAAGATAGATCTTATTGTTTAGTTGAAAATCCACCAAATACAAACAGTGATTTTGATTGCAAGAAGAGCTCTTATGGCTAATGATTTTGATTCTTGGCTAGAAGCTATACCACATGATAAGTGTAGCCTACTCTCCCGAGATACTTGAATTAGGTTGAATGAAATTATTTGCCTATTTTTCCAAAAATAAAAATAAAAAAACCACCTCATGGATTTATTGCCAAATTTGATATGAAACTTTTTACTTTTAGGAAACGTTTTAATTCAAAATACAAATTATGGAAAGTGAGGTAAGCCAGTCTCGTAAAGAACAAGAGAAGTATTACGTACACAATATTTTTATAATAATTTCATAATAAATCATAGGTGATAAATTGTTACTAGTTTTAATTTGTAGTCACAATTACATCTTTTTTTTTTTGGTCTACTAGTAGCAACTAAAAACAACATGTCACTTAAGATTTGTTGTAAAAATATTATGAAAATGTTATGGACATTTTCAAAATAAAATTTATTTCCAATGGTTTACACCTCCACTAATCCTTTCACTCCCTACAAAATACATTATACTAAAATCTTCTAATGTTTTGAAGGGAGAATGTAGTTTCAAATCTTATTCTCAAAATTTGGTCACAACTCATATTCTTGATTTGAAAAGAGACCGGGTAAAATGAAATTAATTTTACTCTACCAATGTGGGTGCAACATAATTCTTTATAAAAGTAAAGATTTTTTTTTTTTAATAAAAAGATTATAAAAAAATATAACTCTTTATAAAAAATAAAAAACCATGTTTTTTTTTTTAATAATGAACCAGAAATTTTATTAACATAGAAAACAAACTACACAGGCATACATGCCTCACGCTGAAAAAAAAATCCTCTTAATAAAGAGCTACTTTCATCAATCCCAAAATTCCAAATCTCCTGCTGCCTTTGATTTGATTGAGCTAAATGAAAGAGAAAGGGAATTCCGAATTGCAATTCAAAACTCAAATGCCAAAAATACACTTAAAAAACAGTAAAGAAAAATAGAAAATGTAGCAGCAATACACACATAGGCACAAACATAATAAATAAAATCTCCACTAAATTCAAAATGTTCATCATTTTCCCTCATTTTCTCACTAGCCAAACAGGAAAGAACAAAAAATAAACGATGCTAGATCTAAAAAGCAAAGACAAAGAAATGGGGAAATGGGCGAGGCTCAGATTGGGCTCTCCGATCAGGTAAGCGAAAGAGACACCGTCATGGCTGCAACAAAAACCGGTTGCCTAGATGTGATAAAAAATTCACAAAGAGACCATCCGGGTCGCCCCGCCAAATAAAACGGATCCTTTCAACAGTACCCGAATCTTCCACGCTCTTAACATCAACAAAGCCATCGTCACAGCCTCTTTCATTACATGTGTCCAGAGAGAGAGAGAGAGAGAAAGAGAGAGTCATGAATCTGAAAAAAAGAAAAAAAAAAGAAAAAGAAACAGATACAAACACGAACGCCAACACAGCAACAGAGAGAGAGAGAGAGAGAGAGAGAGAGAGAGAGATCTGCTATTTATTATTATTATTGTTGTTGTTGTTGTTTTGATATTCTTTGGGTTTAGGACTTAGGAGAGAAGGGTCATGGGTGGTTGGTTTGAAGGGCTAAGTTGATAGAAATCATTGGGTTCAGAGAGGGGCAACCACCCAACCATACACACTCTAAACCCTCTTTCTGAAACTGTTGAGAGTCTGAAAGAATAAGGAGAGAAGCAAAGCCCTTTGATTCATTGACTCAGCGCCTGTCTGTGTTATTTATTTACAGGGACTAGGCACATGAACTGAGTACTTTCCGTTTTTGGCCTTTGTTTCGACTTTCAAACGTTTGTGGTCGGATGTTAATTTGGGAAAAAAAGGTGGGTGTTGTCGTCTTTTGGGTTTCTTCTCCTGAAAGTTGAACCCACCAACAAATGTTACTTTTGCCTAATTGCCAATCAGCATCATTCATTTGTATTAGTTGTTTCGCACTTATGCTAATGTTAATTAATACGATTTTTTTTTTTTTTTTTTAACAAACAAAGTTATCCAGTATCTTCTTCGAGACTATTTTTTTTGGGCATGTACAATCATTCTGTCTCAGACACACCGAATTATTACATGAAAAAATTCTTTAAAGGGGTTTCAAGACGTTAGTAAGAAGCTTTGAACCCAAAAGGTTGAAGGCCTATTGAAGACAAAAAGGCAGCTACATGGGAAATATTTTTGCAGATTGGGGGACAAATTCAAGTAATTGTGGGGGGAAAAATTGAAGCAAATTCATCATGGCTTCAAATAAAAAATTTTACATCACCTCCTGACCCCTCTGTTGGAGTACAGTTTTGTGCACAACTTCCCCAGCCGAGTTAATAAAGTAGATTATTTGCAACATAAAAATCTATCATTTGGTGCGGATAAGCTTTAGACGGGATTATTGGGCATTTTAGACATTTGATGGAAGTTGAATTAGTCCACTGTATTCCTTTTTTTTTTTCTTAGTCCATTGTATTCCACAAAGTGGCTCAGTGATTATTATCACTTTTCCAGGTTACACTGTCAACTATTTGTTCAAAATTCCATGTTGAACACGATAGACTAATTCAAACTTGCCAATTGTCCAAAGATACCCAATTTTTTAAAGATATATTCATAATGCAGAAAGATTGAAGACCCACAATCTCTAGTGAAAGAAGAAACCCATTAACCAATTCTCTGAGAAATATAAGACAATGAAAAAGTTTTTTTTTAAAAAAAGTACGCATTTGCGGAGTAAAATGTAGGACAACATTGAAAAGTATGCATTCAATGGATCTTATCAGAGAAGTTTTGGTAATCTTGTCTAAATACCAATTTTGATCAGCCTCACATGTTTTCGAAAAAACAAAGATCACTACAAATGAATTAGTTAAATAAATTAGTTAAAGAGAGATACTACGTCTATAATATTTTTACAACAAATCACAAGTGGTTAGTTGTTATTAATTTAAATTTGAACCTAACACTAAGATCACTTTTTTGCTCCAACAATAACAACTAGTAACAACCTGCCATTTAGGATTTATTGTAAAAATGTTGTAGACATATCATTTCTCTTAATTAAATGGCCTATTATGATATGAAGGTATACATTCACTTCCTCTTATTCATAAACCATAATCCCATTGTTGGAGAAAATTTTACCCCATATAAGTCCCATATAAGAGGAGAGTTACATATCCCCGCGACACCTAATACTAACTCTTGTATTATAGGGCATAAAAGTCATGAATCTTTTCCATTTCTCATCAATATAAACAAAAAGGATAAAATAAAAACAAAAAATAAAAAATAAAATTCATTGGGCCTTTTTAGCTGTTTGTAACTTAGAGCATTAGCATTAGAGAATACTAATGTCAAATCTAAGGGAAATTTAGCATTTTAAGCCTAAAAAACTCTTGCATTAGGGAATTGTAAACAGCAATATTGCAAATTTTTTTGCAATACTGCTATGGTATAATTTTAAACATAGAATTACACTGTTCACAGTATTGCAAATATATATATATATATATATATTTTACTCCTTTTTCCCCCGAAATTTCTCTTTCATCCCTCTCATTTTTTCTGTTCTCTTCTCTCTCTTCCTTCTCTGTTTCTCCATTTGCTCTCTCATCTCTAAAGTTTCATTGCCGAAATTTCTCACCCATCTCACACAGCCTCTCTCTCATCTCTCATCGCACGGCCTCTCTCTCATTGCACCGGTGCTGAGTTTTGGATTTTTGAGGTTGGAGGTTGGATCAGTGTGGATTGGCAAGCTAGGTTTGGATCAGTGGGTTGGGATTAGTTGATGGTGAGGGGTTTGCTTTGGTGGCTCCAATGATGATTTTTTTTAATGGGTTTGCTCCGGTGGCTCCAGTGATGATTTTTTTTTGAATAGATTTGAATGGGTTTGCTTCGGTGATGATTTTTTTTGAATGGATTTGAATGGGTTTGTTTCGGTGATGATTTTTTTTGAATGGGTTTGCTCCGGTGATGATTTTTTTGATCAGTGTGTGTGTGGCTCTGTGTGTGTGGTGATGGGATGCTATGTTTGTGTGGCTCTGTGTGTGGGTTTGAATGGGTTTGCTCTATGTGTGGGTTTGAATGGGTTTACTCTGTGTGTGTGTAACTGTTGAAAAGCCCAGGAAAATAGGATTGAAAAACGATTGGAAATAAATAATAAAGAAGGGTTAAAAAATAATATTTTAATGAGTAAAAGAGTAAAATAGAAGTTTGAGATGTGGAGGAATTGTGAAATTGTATGGTATAATAATAAAGTGGGTTTTAAGAATGGTAAAATAAAATAGCATTGAAATTTTCCAATGCTAATGCTCTTAAAGGCTCCCTTTGCAAATTTTTAGTACATTTGGCGAGCCAAAAATAAAACCAACATTTTGAGCATTCAAGCTTTTTTCGGTGGCCCCACATAAAAAGAAAAACTTTTCCCCTCATTTTATACTTTATCTCAGTCAGATGAGGAATTGTTTTAAAGATTTGAATTAGCCTTGATACATTATTATTACCATTATATGTTTTCAAGAAAAATTACACTTTATTTTTCTAAATTATACCACATTTGTTTCTAAAATTAAAAAAAAAAATTATACCACATTTTACACTTACTTTATTAAATTATAAGAATTAAATAATGCACACATACCCTCTAAATTATTACTCACAAAACACTTGTCCCTCCTAAACTATAAGAATGCATACTTACCTCCAAAACTATTACCTTAATACTTCGCACTCCACCATATATACATATACACACGCATTCTTATAGTTTAGAGAGGATAAATGTAAAAATGGATATAGTTTAAAGAGGTATTTTTTACTTTTTTTTATTCATGAAAAGTATGATCCTTAATTCAATTTTATGATTTAATTTGGAGAAACACTTTTGTGTGTGTGTGTGTGTGTGTGTGTGTGGAGAAACACTCTTATTGATCCTATATAAGATCTGAACAACGATGCTTATAAAGATGGTAATGTCACACTTTCTTGTAAAGATCAAAACCACTCTTTAGTTGAAAATCCACCACATAGTGATTTTTGGCAAGAAGAGCTCTAATGGCTTGTGATTTTTTTTTTTCCTGAATTTATGGCTAGTGATTTTGATATTTGGCTAGAAGCTGTACCACATGATCTGGATTCTGGAGTCTATTCCCCAGAAAGACTTGAATTAGGTTGAATGAAACAAAATCGATATGAAACTTTAGGAAACTCTTCAATTCAAATTACAAATTATGGAAAGTGGGGCAAGTCAGTCGCTGATAAAGAATTATGAGTTTTTAAAGATAACAAGCCGCAATATATGGTTCTACCCTTTTATCAAAAATAATTTCTCCCAAAAAAAAAAAAAAACTACCTTTTATCAAGAATAAAACAACAATATTTGGTGACAATTAAAAAACCTTAGGTTCGTTGAGTTACATTTTCATTTACTGAACCAATAAAACATTAATTTTTTTTAGAATCAAATACGATGTTGATTAACTCGTGTTTCAAAATAAAAATTAATGATATAATGTGACCCCTTAACCCAAAAAAATATATCTTAATTCCAACGGTTTACCACATCCACTAATCCTCCCACTTCCTACAAAATATTAATGGTAAAATGTTGTAGTTCAGCTAATTCCTTTTAAGGTTTTGAAGAGAGAAATGCAGGTTTTTAAATCTTCTTCACAAAATTTGGCCATAATTCAATAATTCTTGATTTGAAAAGACACTCAGGTAAAATGAAATTAATTTTACTCTACCAATGTGTGTGCGACATTTAACTCTTAAAAAATTAACCCTATATCCTCGAAACAAAGAGCTACTTTCATCCCATCAAAAAAAAAAAGAAAAAAAAAAGAGCTACTTTCATCAATCCCAAAATTCCGAATCTCTAGCTGCCTTTGGTTTGATCGATAAAGCTAAATGAAAGGGAAAGGAACTCAAAAGCAAAAATCACTAAAAAAAAAACGGTAAAGAACGGAAACTGAAAAAAATTCAAAAACAAAAAAATGTAGAAGCAAACATGCACGTCGACACATACATGTATAATACTATCTCCACTTCATTGAAAATTAGAAAATGTTCATCAATTTCCCTCATTTTCTCAGTAGCCAAACAGAGAAGAACAAAAATAAAAGAAGCTAGATCTACTGGTTTTACACCTAAAAAAAAAAAAAAAAAAAGCACAAAAAAGCAAAGACAAAGAAATGGGGGAAATGGGTGAGGCTCAGATTGGGCTCTCCGATCAGGCAAGCGAAAGAGACACCGTCATGGCTGCAACAAAAACCGGTTGCCTAGATGTGATAAAAAATTCACAAAGAGGCCATCCGGGTCGCCCCGCCAAATAAAACGGACCCCTTTCAACTATACCCGAATCTTCCACTCTTAACATCAACAAAGCCATCGTCACAGCCTCTTTCATTATATGTCTCCAGAGAGAGAGAGAGAGAGAGAGAGAAAGAGAGAGCCATGAATCTGAAAAGAAAGAAGAAAAAGAAACAGATACAAACACAAACACAAACATAGCAACAGAGAGAGAGAGAGAGAGAGAGAGAGAGAGAGATATGATATTTATTTTTTTTTTTTTTTTTGTTTTTGATATTGATCTTTGGGTATAAACAAACATAGCAACAGAGAGAGAGAGAGAGAGAGAGAGAGAGAGAGATATGATATTTATTTTTTTTTTTTTTTTTGTTTTTGATATTGATCTTTGGGTATAGGGTTTAGAAGATAAGGGTCATGGATGGTTGATTTGAAGGGCTAAGTTGATAGAAATCATTGGGTTCAGAGAGGGGCAACCACCCAACCATTCACAATCTGAACCCTCTTTCTGAAACTGTTAAGAGTGTGAAGAAGAAGAGGGAGAAGCAAAGCCCTTGGATTCATTGACTAGCGGCTCAGTGTGTTATTTATTTACAGAGACTAGGGACATGAACTGAGTCATTTCCATTTTTGGCCTTTGTTTCGACTTCCAAACGTTTGTGGTCGAATGTTAATTTGGGTAAAAAAAAAAAAAAGGTGGGTGTTGTCGTCTTTTTGTGTTTCTTTCTCTTGAAAGTTGAAGGCTTGAAGCCACCAATAAATGTCACTCTTGCCTAAATGCCAATCAGCATCATTCTCATTTGTATTAGTTGTTTCGCACTTAGCTAATGTTAATTAATACTTTCTTTTTAGTGCTGTTCCCTGTCTCACACACTGGGTTATTATGGGAGAAATCTATTAGGTGCCGGTTTAGATAGCTAGTAAAGTTACGTTGCATTTTACTTGTTGCATTTTTTCTCTTTTTCTTTTTTTTTTGGCCGGCTTTGTTGACTTGGGGAGACAAAATTCACTGTGCGTGCACTGTTCACGCACTGTTCATGTAATATTTAATATTAAAAGTGGGTCCCACAACACTATTCATACATTTAAAAATTATTTTGCTACAGTGTTTTCAGCAACAATCAATTTTTATCAACTTTCAGCAACAATAAGTGCTATCCAAACGGACCCTAAGAGTGGCTTCAAGAGATTTTGAATCTAAGATCTTGTGAATATCATGAGGCCTTAGTAACAACTAATACGAATTTCTAATTGTGGTCTCACTTAGTTTTTTCCTGCCTCAAACCAAACGATTTAGATTTTTTTTCTCTAGTCAAATGAACAATATGGAAGAAGATGTTGAATGAAAATTTATTCATCATTAATGAGTATTTTTAGGACATTTGTTAATCGAGCATTTTAAGAAACTTTCATAAAAAGTTATCAAAAAAAAAAAAAAAAATTTCATAAAAAGTTTCTAAAATTATTTCCTAAACCAAACATTCACAGCAACGTTAACTTTCCCATTATTTTCCAATATGCAATTGTGTAGTTAAATTCTCTATTTCACTTGAAGATTAAGATTTTAGGTTAATAGTTGTTGATACCCATTTTCACGACACATTTTTTTACAAGCCCGATTCATGTATTATGTTTTATTTTATTCTTTTAAAGCGTGGCCTAAGCCTATGCGACTTATTAGGGAAATTGAGGAAGTGTGGTTTGGAAGATATGAGTCGGTTCCTTTTGGACCTTTTGCATGAGTCTAGCCCATGCGTGCTACCAAGTGGATAAGGGACACTAGTAGCACCTCAGGTTCATGGAGGAGGTCTTGTATCCAAAATTTCCACCCTAAAACAGCTTTTATGCTCTGGGTGACTGTGGCCCAAACCCTTTTTTTTTTTTTTTTTTTTCCTTTAAACATAGTTGGCTCCTGTTGACCAACTCCATTTGTTAGCCCTCACTTAGGTGAGCCTCCCAATTGTTTGAAATTTCTAGCCAAAGGCAACCAATTAAAGAAAACCCACTTTATTTCCAAAATCATGCTAAAAGCATATCAAACTCTTCCCTAAATAAAAGCAATCCAAGTCAAAATACCAAAATAATATCATAGGGGATAAAAGCCTCTTCCATTGCTAAAAAACCAGTCAAGAGCAACACCCTAAACTCTATATAAAACTCTCTCTTCAGCTCATAAATAAGGGAGCCACGTTCTACCCATGACCTGAAACTTCAGAGCAAAAACTCATTTAGCTAGTCAACAATCTCACAATTCCAAAGCTTTGGAGTGGAAATATGGGTACAGAGGAACCTTCCCTCTCTTCCTCATGACCTCCCTCAATTTCCTCTTCTTGGTGATTGTGGGTTAAAATTTCAGATCTGTTGAACCACGTTTTCCCCATAGAGCTGAAACTTGAGAGCAAAAACCCACTGAGCCAGGAAACATTCTCACAATTCTGAACCTTAGGGGTGGAAATATGGGTACAGGGGAACCTTCCCTCTCTTCCTCACAACCTCTCTCAATTTCCTCTTCTCGATGATTGTGGGTCGAAGCTTCAGACCTGTTATGTTTTTTATGTTTTTTTTACACTTTTATTATTAGCGTTTTGATTCTCTCTTGTCAAAATACCATTAGCCTTTGTTTTATATACATTATGAATTTTGGGCTTGATTCTCCACAAATAAACACTTTTAAAGAACCCAAGGGGAGATTCGGGCCGTTTTCCCATTTTCAGCCATTGTCACAAAACGTCCCCGACATTTCAACGACTCCACTGGGGAGTCAAGCAGTTGAAACAAGAGAAGTCATGTATCCGAAGATACGAAACCAGCAAAAAGATGATGTTCTCACACCAACTTGTCATTTTAAGAGAAATCGTATGATACTTTGCCGCGCAAGAAGAGCATGGTGAAGTTGAGCTGAAATAAGTTTTATCCTTAGCTTATTGAGCTGCTAGAGATGCTCCAAATTATGTGACGAAATCGCTCCAACCTCCAGAAACCACCCAAGAAGTGAAGGATGGAGGGAGAATCAACTTTCTTATTCAAGGAAAATTTTTCTTCCACTCATCTATATTATTATTTTTTAGATATCATTCTTATGGATGAATCATCATATATCTCTTGCTTTACATGATATTTGTGAATTTTTTTTTTTTGTAGCTTAAATATGCAAAAATGGCTAGTCACAAGTCCAACTGCGAAGGGAATGATAGCTCCAACCAATAATCAACAATGCAAAGCTCTAAACATCAATTTCAAACCAAGAACCCCAACGACAACGACTAAAAGTTCATCCTCAACATCTTCTCAACACGTGTCCTTTATTGTTGAGTTGTATTGTTGTTGAATTAGCGCCAAGCATATAGGGGCTGTTGCGGGTGATTGACTCGTTTTGGGATGAGTATAGTTGACGCTGTGTGCAACCCTTCGAAGTTGAATATTTTTTACGTCACCACTAAATAAAATCTTTATCAAATAGCTAAAGGTCATAGCTAAATGGCCCACCGCAAGTCGCTAGATATTCGACACACCAAGTCTTTAAGTAGCAACATTTCATAAACCAAGTCTTGAAGTCATACAAGCGATATTCTATTGTCAAAGCATGCTTAAGCTAAGACTCTCGAGCTTTCTCTTTACTAATTCATCTTTTTTATATATCGCTTGAACCATTTCAATCCTTCAAGTTTTTTTTATCAAAATATTTTCTACAAGTTGTTTGCGCTAATGCTTAGCCATGACTGTCGTTTACGAATATATATCATAACTACACTAGGGGACAAAGCGAAAACCTTCTCGGAGCATCCAACAAAGAAGGAAAGCTGGACTTGATTTCCTCTTGTCGAAGCCGTGACATGTTCACGCACTCTAAGCCAGGACAAGCTCACACATCCAAAATCATGGTCGATTAGCGTACGCTAAGCCATGGCATGTTCATATATCTCAAGTCGTGACAATCACATGCATTCGAAGCCAAGCCAACGCTTTAATCATTTTTTAATTCAAGATTATGCTTGAAGAGGGAAGCGCTAATGTTACCATCCTCGAGAAAATTTTTCTTGTCACTCAACTCTTGCAAGGAAAATTCTTAAGTAAGCCTAATCGTAGAAGGCTCGGCACACACCTTTGAAGAATGTTTTGCTAGACCTCACTCTAGATATTGATGTCAAATAGCTCAAAAGCTCGAAAATGCAAAAATGGTGAGCTATAAGTCCGACTGTGAAGGGAAGGAAGGCTTCGTCCAATAATCAACAAAGCAAAGTTCTAAACTTCCATTTCAACCCAAGAACCCCTCACGCGCTGAGCATATGGGAGCCGCGGGTGATTGACTCATTTTGGCGCAACAATAATTGCCGCTATGTGCGATCCTTTGGAGCTAAATATTTTTGGTGTCATCGCTAAATGAAGTCTTCACCAAATAGCTAAAGGTCATATCTAAATGGCCCACTACAAGGTGTTAGATATTCCATACACCAAGCCTTGAGGTAGCGACATACCATATATGAAGTCTTAAAGTAGCGACATTTCATAAGTCAAGTTTTGAAGTCATCCGAACGATATACCATCGTCAAAGCACGCTTAAGCTAAGACTCTTAAGCACTCTTTTTGCTAATTCATTTTTTATACATATTGTTTAAACCATTTTAATCCTTTAAAATTTTAATCAAAATATTTTCTATAAGTCGTGTACGCTACTTTGCTTAGCCACGACTATCGTTTACTAATATAAATCACATTTGCACTTAAGGTGAAACGGAAACCTTCTCGGAGCATCCAACGACAAAGGAAATCCAAACTCAATTCCCTCTCATCGAAGCTATGACACGCTCATGCACGCTAAGCTATGACGAGCTCACGCATCCAAAATCATGGTTGATCTGCGCACGCCAAGCCATGGCATGTTCATATATCTCAAGTCCTGACAAACGCATGCATTCCAAGCCGTGCCAACGCCTTAATCATTCTTGAATTCAAGATTATGCTTGAAGAGGGAAGCGTCAATGTTGCCATCCTCAAGAAAATTGCTTTTGGCACACACCTTTGAAGAATGCTTTGCTAGAGCTCGCTCTAAACATTGATGTCAAACTGCTCAAAAATTGCAAATTGGTTGCTGAAAATCCATTCCAAAGATTTTCGAGTGGAATCTTAGTACAATGTGGAAACTTGGAATAAGCGGCATAGAGGCTAACGATAGAAATTGTTATACCATAGATTTATAACCCTACACCGATGTCTCTAATGCTTAGCCCATCATTATCCCAAAGTTAGAAGTCAAGCAAGCAAAGTATGGAGCCGCTGTTTGCGGTACCATGTATCCTCGACAAAGAGACTAACCAAAGCGTGACAAAATAAAAATTTGTTGTGCTGGGAATGAAGCAACCCTATACCAACATCTCTGATGTTTAGCCTATCATTGTCTCAAAATTAGATGTCAAGTTAGCAAAGTATGGAGTCGCTGTTTGCGGCACAACATATTTTCGTCAAAGGAGAATCATATTTTGCCTTCCATACAGCATATTGGGGGACCCCATTTTTGGAATTCATCTTGGAGGAATATAAAGAGTACTAAGGGAGGAATAAATCCCACCAATAACTCTTGGCAATGGGATACCATTGGTTTGGCATAACCAAATTTGCTAAAGTCGCCACACTTTCAAGTGCACTTCAAGCTTATACGCACACACCATATAAGCCTTCAAGACGTGAGCGCTAGCCTTTTATACTCGGGGGCTTGATCTCATCAAACCTATCCATACATCCTTAAATGAGTACATTTGGGTCTTTGCTACCACTAAATAGTTCACTAAGTGGACGGAAGTAATTTGACTCAAGAAAAGTGATGGGAATGCTTGTAGCCAAACTCATCAAGAAGCATATCATTTGTCACTTTGATGTCTCGTTCATAAGCGACAACAATACATCTCACTTATACAAATTTTTTGAAGGCAAGCCTTATAAAATACTAGGAAGCTGACAAACTATCATGTTATCGAAGCATGGTGAGATCTCTACATGCGAAGGTGCAATGCCTTTAATAAGGTAGGGAAAGCCAACGCTTTCTTCTAATGAGAAACCTTGCGAAGCGACAAAAAAACCAACAAATTACTCCTACGGCAAAGCCTTTACATGCGAGGGTAAAAAACACTGTCAATAAGGTAGGGAAAGCCAAAACTTTCTTCTAAGGAGAAACCTTATGAAGCATAAGAAAACCAACAAATTACTCTTACGGCACAGCCTCTACATGCAAGGGTAAAAAATAATCTCAATAAGGTAGGGAAAGCCAAGCACATACTCTTTCAGCCTTATCAAATGGCTAGGAAGCCAATGAGATGTTTTATTATGGCGATACCCCTACTTGTGAGGGTACGACTAGCCCTCAATAAGGTAGGAAAGCCAATGCATCCTCAAAAGGAAATCCCTACTGAATGATTAGGAAGCCGACGAAATGTCATATCATTCATATGTGGCAAGACCCCTACTTGCGAGGATGCAATACCCTCGATAAAGTAGGGAAAGCCGACATTTTCTTAACGATAAGCCTTACAAAGTGGTAGGGAAGCCAACATAATGTCTTATAATTTAAGCGCGATGATCCACTACATGTGAGGACATAACCATCCCTTGAAAATATGGGAAAGTTGATGCAACGGATCACTACCTCATTGCCACATGGTAGTTTGCTATATGCGAGGATAAAATTCTTCCTCAAGAAATTAGCAAGCCTATACACTGTATGTGAGAACGCGATCGCCCTATGAAATGGTGACGAACAAATGCACCATGAGCCGCAATGCACGAAAACGCAGCCCATATGTGGGAGCTTCTTGAAACTAATGAAATAGCAACCTAATACATGTCAAGAATAAGTCAACTACCAAATGGCGAGCCAAGCTTCAATATATATGAGATGCTGTATGTGAAACCAAATCTACTCGTCAATAGAGCACTGAAAAATGATGCACAGGCAGCGAGACGTGCACTTAGCCAAAGCCTGTTCGCAAAGACATGGCAACCAAGCAACATGTCTATTGACTTGCCCTTGCAAAGGCAAAGCCATATTCATAAATTATCCAATCAACCACACGTCATTCTCAAGAGACTAAGTGCATATAATTTATCGAAATTATGCTACTTCATCGCAAGGTGCACTCGACCCTTCCAAGCAATCCTTTCTCAACATATTCAAATGGTCATAGTCATACAAGAGTTGTTTTCGCAACAAAAACATGATCATAGCCTATTAAAGAAAGGTAGAAACTCATTCTCAAGGTACAAAATACAAACTATTCACATCCTTGAGGTACAAATCATTCTTTTCATTCCAAAATTCAAATTACATGTTGAGACATTGTATATGTGTTTCTTTGTACAAAATACAAATTGTGCCTACTAACCATGACAGTACAAACTTAAAGTGGCACTAATATAACTAGACAGGAGCTGCTCTATACATAAGTAGGCTGTCTACAAGGGTGAAATACAAGAGAAAATGTTTTCAAGGTAGCAGCTCATATTACACACTTTAACTAGTTCGAAAAACAAAAAAAAAAAAAAAGAAAAAAAAAAAAAAAAAAAAAAAAAAAAAAAAAAAAAAAAAAAAAAAAAAAAAAAAAAAGGGAAAGCAAGAAAGGAGGCGAAGGAAAAAGTTGAAGCAATGTCGTAGTCCCTGTCTAACATCACCATCTTTGGGACGTTGGCTTGCAATCACTCTCTTCTTTACTTTAAAACCGCAAGAGAGAGACAGACTAAAATGATTCAAAGTTATTAGCGACAACCATGATACCATCTATTGCAGCTCCATGTTGGTATTCGTGACAGTTTCAACCTCAGAAAATGGTGCATTGGCAATGGGAGTGGCCCTAGGAATAAAATTCCTACCGACGACATCAAAATTGTCTAAGTCAAAGTCCTTCTACAAGAATCCATGGTACAACTCACTTAATATACTATTATATGCAATAAAAAAAAAATGAAGAAGATGTGTGACTTACCAATTGAGTTCCAAAGTTCTTGCTCAATAATGGCGTATTTCCCAAAGTACACTTATTCTATGCAAGACGGCAATGCGGCGCACTCAACAATCCCTATTGGAATGAAAAGAGGTTGGCAACGAGTTTTAACTTGCCACAACAAATTTTAACTTGTCAGAGAAATTTCGACTTCATTTTCAAACAAACAGAGCTGCTGTCTGTGCAAGTTGTTAAGGCTATCGACAATTACATTGAAGGAATAGTGACAGCACCATGGAATCATCAACTTCGGCTCCACCAATTCATGCTCATAATCAAGCTATGCAACACATGGCTTACTCTCAATGGCATTGCTAAGGGCTAAAGGCTTACTCAACCGCTATGCGCCCCTGCACTAGAAATTCAAATTTCATTCCTACACTTTCATTTCAAGCTTGCTGAATCGAGAAGCGACTACCACTTGGTGACTATCACTCTCACTTGCGTTCATCGCAAGAATACGATACAGGGGGCTGCCAACCAATGTGGTAGCTATGGCACATTCCTATACTACCTCGCCAAGTGATATCTTCGCTCCATTCAATCTCAAATAAGCTGTCCCTAGACAGCTAGTAGTATTGCTTATGGCTACGACTTCATCGAAATTAATCTTCACAAACATGATCTCACCAAATTGGCCAACAATAAAGCTACTAAATCATGAATTCGCATTTATTAAGTTTGCTCAAGGAACGAATTCAACACCTTGTCGCACAAATGTCCCGACATTTTTGTCGTGATGTTTGGCATCATCCTCTAACAATAAAACTTTGTTCCTCACTGATGAGGGTATCTTTCTCTTTGCTGTCGACATTGCTTAGCCAAGATTGGTGCAAACGAATCCCACAGCCATGGGCGTTGAGCTGCCCAAAATGCCTTCAACACTACCTACAAAACAACCCCACTCCTTGCCAATGGGTTCTCTCTCTTCTTCAGTGGTGACGCTTTGTCATGTCTAGATCCTGCAGCGAGCATCTTTATACTTCTCTGATTATTGTGGTGGAATGTCGTCACTCTGATCTCCTACATTTTGCAACCACCATCTCACCGTCCTTCTTGGGTTTTGTCCACATAGATGTAAGATTGAAGATGGATACAACAAGGCTTCGGAAGATTTGAAGAGCTTGAGGGATTTTTTAAAAATAAAATATTTACAAGAACACGATTTCAAGAGTTGGGCCAAAAAGGAGTTTGAAGCTCTTGGAGAAGTGATTTACGCCAAGAAGCCGAAGAAAGAGGCAAGGTTATAGTGATTACATCACAAGTGGAAAAGGCGTGGGATGCATTTGAAGGTGACAAAAAAAAAAAAAAAAAAGCCAAATTGATTTAATAGATTCCTAATCATATGGCGTGAAATGGAAAAGCTAAAATGATGGAGTCATCTGAAGAAGACCAAGGAAATGAGAAGTGAGCATTTTAAAGACAAGACAAAAAACCAAGCCTTAGATGGCAAAGCTCAAGTGACGTGGTGGGCTTAAAGCCACATACCATCCACTTGAAAGAGATGCTAAAATTACCATGGTGGTCACAAAAGTCATCAAGGAAAAAAATTTCTAAAGTTACATGTGAGCATGAAAGTCAAGCCTTATGCCTTTTCTTAGGTGTTTTGAATCATATTAACACATAAGGGGCTACATTTATCAACCAATTGATGTTCTTTAGCGGAACCAATGACCATCAAGTACCCATGTTTGTGATTCTCAAAAAAAAAAAGTACCCATGTTTGTGATCACAAAACTTTTACAAGCAGGCTCTTTTGAATTAAGAGTTTTCTACAAGTGGTTACCGCGAGCCACAATATATCTACAAATAGGCTTCATCAAACTATATCTTCTCAACAAAAAAAAAATGAAGCATTTAAAATGATTAATTCCCAAATCTACGACATCTACAAGCAATGGGAAACATCAACTACTTACACACATGCCGTAAGCGCCACGTGTGCTTAAGGGGTTAATGTTGATACCCATTTTTGTGATACATTTTTTTATAAGCCCGATTCATGTATTATGTTTTATTTTATTATTTTAAAGCATGTCCCAAACCCATGCGACTTATTGGGGAAATTGAGGAAGTGTGGTTTGGAGGGAATGGGTCAGTTCCTTTCAGACTTTTTGTATAAGCTCAGCTCATGCGTGCTACTAAATGGGCAAAGGACACTAGTAGCACCTCAGGCTCATGGAAGAGGTCTTGTATCCAAAATTTTCATCTCAAAACAGCTTTTATACTCTGGGTGACGGTGGCCCAAAGTTTTTACCTAAACCTTTTTTTTTTCCCCTTTAAACATTGTTGACTCACATAGGCCAACTCCATCTGCTAACCCTCACTTAGGTGAGCCTCCCAATGGTCTGAAATTTCTGACCAAAGGCAACCAATTAAAGAAAACCCACCTTATCCAAAATCATGCTAAAAGCATATCAAACTTTTCCCTAAACAAAAACAATCCAAGCCAAAACAGCAAAATAGTATCATAGGGGATAAAAGCCTCTTCCACTACTCAAAAACCAGTCAAGAGCAACACCCCAGATTCTATATAAAACTCTCTCTTCAGCTCATAAATAAGAGAGTCACGTTCTACCCATGACCTGAAACTCCAGAGCAAAAACTCATTTAGCTAGTCAACAATCTCACAATTCTGAAACTTGGGGGTGGAAATATGATTACAAAGGAATCTTCTCTCTCTTCCTTACGACCTCCCTCAATTTCCTCTTCTCGGTGACTGTGAGTCGAAGTTTCAGATCTGTTGAACCACGTTTTCCCCATAGAGCTGAAACTTGAGAGCAAAAACCTACTGAGCCAAGAAACATTCTCACAATTCTGAACTTTAAGAGTGGAAATATGAGTATAGGGGAATCTTCTCTCTCTTCCTCACAACCTCTCTCAATTTCCTCTTCTCAGTTACTATGAATTGAAGTTTCTGACCTGTTATGTTTTTTATGCTTTTTCTATACTTTTGTTATTAGCATTTTGATTCTCTCTTGTCAAAGTACCATTAGCTTTTGTTTTATATACATTGTTAATTTTGAGCTTGATTCTCCATAAATAAACATTTCTAAAGAACCCAAGGGGAGATTCGAGCCGTTTTCCCATTTTCGGCCCTTATCGCAAAATGTCCTTGACAATAGTATTACAAAGCATTATATAATATTTAATTTGAACAGTAAATTCCACTAACATACATTCAGGATTGGGCTAATGCCAATCAAGTCTAAGAATTTTCAAAACTAGCTAATTTGGTCTCTAAAGCCAACTTAGTCCCTAAACAATTAGTTATTTTTTCTCAAATGTTTTAGGGACTAAATTGGCTTTAGGGACCAAATTAGTTAATTTTGAAAAGTCTTAAACTTCGTTAGCATTAGTCCAAATCTTAGAAGGTGCAAATGGAATTTACCCTAATTTGAATCATGAAATAAATTTATTTGGAATGAATATAATCTTCTTCCCACCCCTAATCCCACGAGTCTATCCTAAGTAGCTCACTCCTTTTGTCTTACTCCAATAGCATTTCTCATTCCCTAACCATTAAATGTAGGAAATATCCCCCCGCAGATTCCAGTGTTTTATAAAAAATGACAAGTACCATTTCCGGAAAACCTTTCAAACTTAAACCAAACAACTTCTCCTAAAATTTTTCTTTGTTTATGCTGGTATTAGTCAACATGAAAAGTTGAAATTTTTCATTAGGGATGCCTGTTAGTTGTGTGAACCTCATTTTTTTACGAGAAAAGTTTACAAATCCTCATGTGGTTGGTTCCTCTCTTAAACACATGATTCCCCTCAAGTGGGTCATTTACTCTTTCCATACATCTTACTATAGGTACCATTAATAATAAGAAACAAATTGCAAGTTTACACCAACAAGGAAAAAAAAAAATTCAAGCTGAATTATCACTTACGCCTATAATGTCAAAGGGTTGAAAGCCTATTGAAGACAAAAGGCATCTACATGGGAAATATTTTTGCGGATTGGGGGACAATTCAAGTAAATGTTGGGAGAAAACATTGAAGCAAATTCATCATGGCTTCAAATAAAAATTTTACATCACCTCCTTACCCGTCTGTTGGAGTACAGTTTTATGCATAACTTCCCCAGCCGAGTTAATAAAGTAGATTACCTGCAACATAAAAATGTATCATTTGGTGCTTTGGACAAGCTTTAGGAGGGATTATTAGGCATTTAGACATTTGATGAATGTTGAATTAGTCCACTACATTTTTTTTTCTTTTTTCTTAGTCCTCTGTATTCCACAAGTGGCTCAATGATTATTGTCATTTTGGCAAGTTACACTATCAACTAGTTGTTCAAAATTCCATTTTGAACACAATAGACTAATTCAAACTTGCCAATTGTCCAAAGTTACTCAAATTTTTAAAGATATATTCATAATGCAAAAAGATTGAAGACCCACAATCTCTAGTGAGCTGACTCTGTGAAGAAGAAACCCATTAACCAATTCCCTGAGAAACAGAAGAAAATGAAAAAGTCAGGAAAATGCATTTGCAGAGTAAAATGTAGAACAACATTGAAATTGAGGGAAGAGGTAAGTACCCATTAAAGACTGACTTTCCCTTCACAGATGTAAAATATGATTCATTCTCTCTTGGGGTTGGATTCCCAATGTAAGCTACATTAACATGATTGACATGTTTAGAACAACCCTGCCCACTTAGGTACACATTCTGGAGAGTAAAGTACATAAATTACTAGTCAGTTCTATGCCATCACATTCAGAATTATGCAGATACAAAAATTCAGAACATTGGATCTGAGAGAACTACACATAGAAACATTAAATATAATGATCAAATACTTACAACTCCAAATTTCACAAAAATATGGCGTAGAGGCTCATAAAATTGCTTTGCCTCCACTTGCTCTTTGTTCTCTTCACAAACAACCAACGGGTGGAATCCAACAACCATACGCCTATAGTCACAAAGGGCAAAAGAGACATTCAGTGATTGAAAGAGGTAATACACATGGAGAACGAATTCTTAAGGTTTCAAAATGTTATTACACTAAATTTCAATTTTATGTAAATATCATAATGAAAAGCTGTTTTTTGAAAGAAGAAGCCTACAGTTTTTAAAATGCTAATCTTAGAAGATTTAAAATGAAAAATATTTCAAAATTTCATTGCTTCTGCTTTGATTCAAAAGCTTGCTAATTTTTAGCTCACAAGGCCTATGCTATAAACAGCCAAAACAATAAACACTAATTTTACCAGTTACTACTGGTTGCTTCTAGTGTCTTTGTCAGCCAATGTAACTGATTTTGTCCAATTTCCCTTGATGGTCCTGTAAGCATTGAATCCTTTCAACCAAAAAAAAAAAACACACACACACACACACACCAACGTAAGAGAAAAGAAAAGAAGAAAAATGAAAATTCTGTGCAATTTATAGTTTATTATCAATTGGACAACACTGCCAATGTACTACTCAGACAATCAAAGTGTGCTGACATTATAGTTTAATACCACAAGTTTGATTTTAAAAAATCACTCATCAATAAATTTTGCAGAGCTAAAGATTGAATTGGAGTTACCGGATGAGTGGTAGGAAATAGTATGAAGAAAATAATAAGAAACAAGGATTAGCAAAGGATTAACAAATGAATAGACAACACAGCAACATCATTTCCATTATTAAGATTGACTGAATAATGATAACAAAAAAAGTAACACACCCCATAAACTCCCAACTTCTAAAGTCCACTTTAAATCCTTGCACAGCAGCACCATAATCCACTCTATACCACACCTAATCTTCATACTTAACTCACATTTTATCACCACAGAAAGTGACACTTTTTGCATGCACGTGACCATCTTGAGCTTGCAAATTCATAAACACCATCATATTTTACTTCTATTTATTATTCCCTCAGAATTTCATATAAACTTTAAGTTTATCCAAATAATTTGCCTTGTGTCTTACCTTCAATTTATCAATATTGCAATTTAAGAATATGTTCTATGTAACTGATATTTAAAAGAACCAAATTGGTAATCAGTTCAGAGAGATTCCGGAATCTCTTATCCATGATGAATTGAATGAGCTACCTTCACGCTTGTATAAAAATTAATATGTTTTTTTAGATTAAAATTTCAGATTTTTCCCGAAAAAGTGCTAGATACAACCAATTTTATTAGTTTGCAGGCTTCAATTTTGTGTCTCAGTCATAAGTCTGTTGCACCCTGGGCTACAATTTGGGTGGGTTTATTCAGAACCTAGAATAATGATAAATTAGTACACAAGGGAAGATTGTGAAATAAGATACCAAAATAATTTTTATTTTTTACTTTCCAACAGTTTGTTAAGCTTCTTCCAACACAGACATATACAGATTTGTAGTTTATACAATACAGAGGAATAGGCTTTAAAAAAGAAAAGAAAAAATGTTGACCAGGAGATGTTGAAGCTGCATAAATTTTCTGAATTGTTCCTACTATCATCAAACAAGGAGCAAATATAGAATGAGCACGTGACAATAATTCCATATTGAGCCAAATCAATCCAAATAAACTTTTATAGGATTTTTGGGTCAAAGCATACAAGTATTGTAATGTACCTCTCCATGGGAGTCTAGAACCTAGTTGCAATTATAAGCTGCGTTTGGATAGCTGAAATGGAGGCTGCATTTTGCATTTTGCATTTTGGGTTTTTTTTCCTGGACCAGTGGCTATTGCACTGTTCATGGGAAATGAACAGTGCAAATAGGTAAATGCACAATAATTTCATTTATGAACAGTAACTGAAAAATCATTTTTTTATTGTTTTCAATTTTCAGTAAAATAAACGATATTCAAACGCACACTATGTGTACCAAAAAGCAATAAGTACATGTTCATGTATAAAATGATAGAGACAATTTGGAGTGAAATGAGACAATGATTTACTTCTGTAGAAGCCTAAGTTTCTTAAAGAGAAACAAAGGAAAAAACCTCTTCTTGGGTGCTTAATTAAGCAAACCTAAATTCTTTAGAGAACCTCTTTTTTTTTTTTCTTTTTCTTTTTTTTAAATAAATAAAAAAATGTATGTACTTAAGAGAATTTTTAAGCCAAAGACTCAATTTTTTTTTAACATAAAAAAAAAAAAAAAAAAAAAAAAAAAAAAAAAAAAAAAAAAAAAAAAAAAAAAACCAANGCATTGAATCCTTTCAACCAAAAAAAAAAAACACACACACACACACACACCAACGTAAGAGAAAAGAAAAGAAGAAAAATGAAAATTCTGTGCAATTTATAGTTTATTATCAATTGGACAACACTGCCAATGTACTACTCAGACAATCAAAGTGTGCTGACATTATAGTTTAATACCACAAGTTTGATTTTAAAAAATCACTCATCAATAAATTTTGCAGAGCTAAAGATTGAATTGGAGTTACCGGATGAGTGGTAGGAAATAGTATGAAGAAAATAATAAGAAACAAGGATTAGCAAAGGATTAACAAATGAATAGACAACACAGCAACATCATTTCCATTATTAAGATTGACTGAATAATGATAACAAAAAAAGTAACACACCCCATAAACTCCCAACTTCTAAAGTCCACTTTAAATCCTTGCACAGCAGCACCATAATCCACTCTATACCACACCTAATCTTCATACTTAACTCACATTTTATCACCACAGAAAGTGACACTTTTTGCATGCACGTGACCATCTTGAGCTTGCAAATTCATAAACACCATCATATTTTACTTCTATTTATTATTCCCTCAGAATTTCATATAAACTTTAAGTTTATCCAAATAATTTGCCTTGTGTCTTACCTTCAATTTATCAATATTGCAATTTAAGAATATGTTCTATGTAACTGATATTTAAAAGAACCAAATTGGTAATCAGTTCAGAGAGATTCCGGAATCTCTTATCCATGATGAATTGAATGAGCTACCTTCACGCTTGTATAAAAATTAATATGTTTTTTTAGATTAAAATTTCAGATTTTTCCCGAAAAAGTGCTAGATACAACCAATTTTATTAGTTTGCAGGCTTCAATTTTGTGTCTCAGTCATAAGTCTGTTGCACCCTGGGCTACAATTTGGGTGGGTTTATTCAGAACCTAGAATAATGATAAATTAGTACACAAGGGAAGATTGTGAAATAAGATACCAAAATAATTTTTATTTTTTACTTTCCAACAGTTTGTTAAGCTTCTTCCAACACAGACATATACAGATTTGTAGTTTATACAATACAGAGGAATAGGCTTTAAAAAAGAAAAGAAAAAATGTTGACCAGGAGATGTTGAAGCTGCATAAATTTTCTGAATTGTTCCTACTATCATCAAACAAGGAGCAAATATAGAATGAGCACGTGACAATAATTCCATATTGAGCCAAATCAATCCAAATAAACTTTTATAGGATTTTTGGGTCAAAGCATACAAGTATTGTAATGTACCTCTCCATGGGAGTCTAGAACCTAGTTGCAATTATAAGCTGCGTTTGGATAGCTGAAATGGAGGCTGCATTTTGCATTTTGCATTTTGGGTTTTTTTTCCTGGACCAGTGGCTATTGCACTGTTCATGGGAAATGAACAGTGCAAATAGGTAAATGCACAATAATTTCATTTATGAACAGTAACTGAAAAATCATTTTTTTATTGTTTTCAATTTTCAGTAAAATAAACGATATTCAAACGCACACTATGTGTACCAAAAAGCAATAAGTACATGTTCATGTATAAAATGATAGAGACAATTTGGAGTGAAATGAGACAATGATTTACTTCTGTAGAAGCCTAAGTTTCTTAAAGAGAAACAAAGGAAAAAACCTCTTCTTGGGTGCTTAATTAAGCAAACCTAAATTCTTTAGAGAACCTCTTTTTTTTTTTCTTTTTCTTTTTTTTAAATAAATAAAAAAATGTATGTACTTAAGAGAATTTTTAAGCCAAAGACTCAATTTTTTTTTAACATAAAAAAAAAAAAAAAAAAAAAAAAAAAAAAAAAAAGCTGTTACAATAACCTCATTATCTTCAATTTATAAGAAGAGAAAACCTAGAAACAATTAATCATGACCATTAATTCAGACTACTCCTAGCCATACATAATAAAAATAAATCAAAAGACCAAATAACCCAAAAATAAACTAAGGTTTTATAATACCGCAAGAACACTACCCATGAACCCCCACCCCCCCCCCCTTCTTTTTTTGTTTAGTTTTGTCCTGCATCAATTCAGATTTCACACATTAGTAATCATCAATAAGCAAAAACTTATTCCCCCACTTCCACCCCTGCACCTCTCTCTCTCTCTCTCTCAAGAAATAAAAAGAAAGAGGTTGGCCCTTTGCCTGAAAAGCAACAATATATTATATAAGGCTTGAACACCTTTTGAAAGAGGCTCAAATTGTATCTGCAGCAGTAGAAATCTGAGGAAAATACAATTAAGATAAAATCCTATGACCTCTCTAACCCTATCTTACCCCTTAACACCAGAGCTAAAGCGCCTATGGGAAATATAGTTTGCATATACCTTGAAATTGAATAGGTAAACAACACAAAAATTGGCCCAATATATACAGGGAACAGTCAGCTAGCAAGTAAAATATATTCTGCATTACTGAAATATTAGCACCTGTGTGAGGGAGATGCATACAATGGATGAGATTAGAGAATTCAACGGTCAATAAATAAAGGATTCTATATATTCAACAAACATGTACCTGTAATGACCCAGTATCCACACCAATAATGTCTAAAGTATTCCCGGAAGGTATCTTTATCTGCTCATGGAAGTAACTTTCTCCATGTCCTTTAGATGTTCTAGTCGTAAACCTACAAGTGTTACTATTTATTACAAGACTAGAGTGATTGAATTAAAAACAGTGACTATCATACATCACATGAGAATCCAAAATATTGCAATTTAAACATTTGTTTGTGATGCAAATGTACCCAGTTCAGAGAACTGATTGCAGAGAGAATGGTATACCAGGGAACTTTCAGTGATGGGAAAAGCATAGTACCCTGCAAAAAATTAAGGTAAGATTATTGTAAATAGCTGAAGCCGATGCATCCAATTAATTCAGGGAATGAACAAACTAGACCAATGCAGCTCAGGGTGAAATGATTCATAATATCCACCATTTTGAATTAGTGGGAAAAAAAAAAAAAAAAGATCTTACATTCTGCATAAGTGGATCGTCTTCTCCCAGCTCACTAGTGTTCACCACAAAACTCACATTGTAAACCTTTGCCACTTTCTCCATCTTCATAGACAACAAGAACACATTCAGAACAGTCAACTTAGAGAAATACAGAGAGAGTGAAGGAAGCGGCAATCTATTGAAATCAGATTTACAAAGAAAGAACAAGAAATAGATCAATAAACAGAATCAAACCATACATATACTTATAGATGATGGAAAATATCAACTTAATCATGGGATCAACAAAGTAGCTTCATTACAACTCAAGTAAGAAAGCTAATCAAAGGCTATAGACAGAGAAAACAGGAATTCTTCTAACATTTAACAGAAAGTGGCCCTTTAATCACTAATGACAAACAATCAAAATTCATTCCCCCAGAGACAATGAAAACAATATTATTTCTGGAATATGAAATCTTTCATAAAGTAAACAGGAAACCAATATAGTCAGGGTTGGTTGCTAAGAGTCAGTAGCAAGAGAAGCACAATCAAAACTTTTACTTGTGGTCATTAATTTATTTATCATTTTGGACCCAAAAGCTCACTCAAAATTGACGACTATTCAACAAATAAAGACCAAATAAGCCATACCCACAAACAAAAACCAAAAAAACCATCCCCACAAAATCTTAAAAACCATAAGACATATAAGATAACATATATTCATGAAACAGTAGAATTAAATGAGGTAAAATGAGGGATTGACCAGTTTTAGAAGATGGGTTTGTTGCTTAAGAGGTCTGAAACCCCCTTTAACGCTGATAAAGTAAAGACCAAGAGCTCTACTATCACTTCTATTGCTGTAAATAGGCTGACCCAAGTTGAGAGCAAGGTAGAGAGCAAAGCAAAGAGACGCCTGTGTGAAAATAGTACAAAAACAAGATGGCTTCTTCATCTTCAATCTATCTACATTCTCTGTTCTTTACGTTATTGGTTTATGACTGCTAGATCAACCTGTTTATATACTTCTGAGAGCTAGGTTCTAAAACGAACACCAAGCTGTTTTCATTTGTTTTTGGATAAATTGTAAATTACCACCTCAAAATTTAGGAGTGACTAAATTTTACACTTTGAAGTTTTAAAATTTAAATTTTACCACCTGAAGTTTGGTGATTTTTGAATTTCACACCCTAACATTTTAAAATTTAGATTTTACCCTCTATATTTTAGAAATTTTTGGATTTTACTCTCTAAAGTTTTGGAATGTTTAGATTAACATCCTAAAGTTTCAAAATATGGAGATGTAAAATCCATACAACCTAAATTTTAGAGGGTAAAATCCAAATTCTGAAACGTTAGGGTGTAAAATCTAAACACCCTAAACTTCAGGGGGTAAAATTCATATTCTGAAACTTTAAGGTATAAAATTCAATCACTCTCAAACATTAGGGGTGTAAATTGCAATTTATCCTTTGTTTTTTAATATGAACAGGTGAAGGTACTCTAAATAGTAAATACAAGTCCATGTCCATCCTATCCGAAATGAGTATTATAATCAATATGATGAACTCCAATTCTAGTTTGAAATTTAAAGTTACTATATTCGAATAAAATAAATCCAAAGACAATAATTCTTATTTAAAAATTGTTAAAATTTGCATTTTATTATTATATCAAGTTTTATGTGTGTGTGTGTATATATATATATATGTAAATAATAGTGTAAAACCTAGTATTGAAGTATGAACAAATGAATTAATAACTTTTCGAATATACCTCTCCTTCTAAGTTCTAAAATTAATTAATAAGCAAAAAATTGAAAAATGTTTAGCTTGATGTTTCGTTTACGTTTAAGCAAAGAGCAATCATAGGTTTGTGTGTTTGTTGAGAAGACTGCATGTGATGTCCTTGTTCATGTCAGCGTGTCAAGCGGGGAATAAGTACAAAACTGAGTGAGTTTCCTAGTTGGCATTGCTATCACAATCCTTGAGACCGCATCGCTAAGCACGTCCAATAATCATCATCATTCTCTTCACATGACGACATTACATGTCTTCCGTTCCCATGGGTTTTCCGTTTTCTCACACCCCTTTTATCTTGGGAGAACCTTCTGTCCATATCTGAGCCAATACGACATGGACACGTGTAAGTTGTATCTTTTTATATTCTCACAATACTTACAGAGGCGACAAAATTGTGACCAACAGTATTTCTTTTCTTTTCTTTTCTTTTTTTCTTTTGATACCAAATACATTGTTAACCGTATTTACATCACTTCATGTAAAAATTTGGCAAAAATGCAAAACTGACCCTCTAACTTTCACGTTTTTTCATTTTAGTCCTCTAACTTTCAGTTTTGTCAATTCAGTCCTCTAACTTTCAATTTTTGTCAATTCAAGTCTCCGTTACAAATCCGTTACTGCTGCCGTTACAGCTGCCAAAACGACGCCGTTTTCATGTTTTTTTTTTTTTTTTTTTTTTTTTTTTTTTTTTTTTCGGAATTAAAAGAAAAATCTGAAAAAAAGAAAAAAAAAAAAAAAAGAAAACATTAAGGGAACGGTCAAGATCCAGCAAAAATTGGAGAAATGTAAAGAGGCTAGCATTGATTGCACATCTATTTGGTCAGGTGGGGCGAGGTGGGAGGTGAATAGTGGTGGCAAACAATTTGTGGTTGATGTGGAGAAACGTTCATGTGCTTGCAACTGCTGGGATTTGACTGGGATCCCTTGTAAGCATGCAGTGCACGTAATAGGTTTCAGGAAAGAACGAGCTGAGGATTATGTGCATGACTTCTATAAGAAGGATACATATATTGCTTTATATTCGCATCTCATTCAGCCATGCAATGGTCCTGATTTGTGGCCGGAAGTAGATGGAGATGCAATACTTCCTCCAATCCATAAAATCCAACCAGGGAGGCCTAAGATTGATAGAAGAAAAAAGGATAAAGATGAAGTTCATAACCCTTACAAGATGAAGAGGAATCAAACAAGTTTAAGATGTGCACATTGTCATCAATTGGGTCATAACAGAAGGACCTGCAGGAGCAATCAAAGACCACCAGGAGTAGCAACTGCCAAGGGCAAAGGCAAGGCGGCAACAGAAAAGGGCAAGGGCAAGGCAACAAGTAGCAGTAGAAAGAGGGTATTTGAATTCATTTAAATTATTTCCTTAATACAACAAATTATGCACATTTCTAATGTTTTTCACATGCAGGCCGCTAGTACTGAGGAGCACTTCATGGGATTTAGAGTGCAAGTAGATAGTGCATTTAGCAGCCAACAAAGCAATGTATGTGTGACGTGTATATATATATATATATAGCTAGGCAGCCAACAAAGTAACGTCCTTTGTTTATTTCAATGACTTTGAATTTTATGAATTTTGTTAGTTGGGTATATACGTAACCGAAGCTTGATGTTTATGAATTTTAATAAATTACCAATATGGCAGCTAAATATATATATATATATATATAGGTTTATTACTTTTATATCTTTTTGCTGTCAATTTCTAATATCTGTATACTTTTCACATCCAGGCTGTTAACATTGAGGGGAACTCAAAGAGATCTAGAGCAGGAGGAGTTGATGGTAGTCAACAAAGCTGCAGAAATTTTAATAGTCAACAAATTAGCAGAACTTAGTTAATTCTAGGAACAGTACTTGAACTTAGGCATGTAGTTTGTTATGTAATTGGCCAAATATTGTCACATGGCTATTATTTTGTGATGTTATTGCTAAACTATTAAGGCAATATAGTTTTTGAAGTAAGTAGACTAATATTACAATTATTTTGTGACGTTAAAGTGAAAAGGCAAGGCAAGGTTTCCTTTAGCTTGTGGTGGAATTGACCAGTTTGATTGATTTCTTGTGTTGTGAATTATTTTGTTTCCATTACAATTATTTTAGAATTTCAGTCTTAATGGAAACAAAAATAAATAAATAAATAGAGTCTTCATGAGTCACATTTCTTAACATGATTTAATATAGACATTTTTATCTGGGTTATTTTGATAGTGTGTTACTGTGTTTTGTAACTAATTATCAATCTAGTATTAGGCCTTTGATATATAGTTTTATTGATATAATTAATAAGTGCACATTCCAAAAGGTTATATTTAACAGAGAAAGCTTCTCAACGGTTGAAGATTTTAGTATAAATTTAAACTTTGTTGGTCTCATCTTTACTAAGAAAACAACTGAGTTTCTCAGAATAAATTTCATGGAATGGGTTTGTTCTTTAAATTTCTGCTAAAATTTTTTTAATCAACAAATACGAAAGCAACCGTAAAAATGTAAGTTATCATCAATTTCTCACCTTCAGTATAGAGGAAACCCCACCTATTGTAATGGAATAAATCCTATTTGATGTAAATTGTAGCAACCATTTATATTAATACAATGAGATATTTTCCATATATATTAATTTGTCAAATACAATTTCCTCAAAGATGCCAAATCAAAAAAGCTAATTACAAAATTCAGGTCTATGAATGAATTGATGAAGCAAAATCACAAGCCAATGTTCAAAGCAAAATCATATACAAAGTCATAACCCCCTCAGTCCTCACAGTCTTCATGGCACACCCACCACTGATTCAGTCAAGGCAGAGCAGTGAGGGTGAACACTGTCCAGAAAAGTCACTCTTCAACAAGATTCACTGCACATATTCAATCAGTGACAGGTTATTATCTTCCTTCACAGTGAAATCAGCAGGTTCAGTGACTTCAACACGGCTCCACTTGTCCACAGCAAGCCTCATTGATCCTTTGAACATGTCAATTTTAGCATTGAGCAATATTACAGTGCTGCCCTCTTTCATCAAGTCCACTAAACAACATCCAAGATAAATAAAATCAATTAAAGGAGAAAAATTCAGACAAACTACATGAATTGTTTTTCCATCCCTAAAGTTTAATTTTTGTCATTTTAGTCTTGAAACTTCAACAATTCTTTCATTTTAGCTTATAAAACAAACACTATTCTCATACGTGATACAATGTGATTTTACAGTAAAGACAATGGATGGAAGCACCAATATGACAGAAATTTTAAAGCTAACCATAAAAATGACAAAAAAAAAAAATCAAACTTTAAGAACACCCATTAAAAAAAAAAAAATTAAGAGACCCTCAAATTCAAACCAAACCAAACAGAAACCACAGCGGAGAACTCAGAGAGAGAGAGAGAGAGAGAGAGTACATTTCGATTATCCTCAAATCAAAGTCAAGAAACCCTAAAAATCCAAGATAGTTTACACTTATAAACACTAAATTAGGACCAATCCTATAACACTCAGAGACAAAATCTAGAATTTTCTTCTCTAAAAGCCTAAAGAAAAAAATCAAGAAAGTGAGTACATTGCAAAGAAAAGCCAAAAACCGAGAAGAAAATCCTGAGTTTTCTTCTAATTCTTATAGAAAATAAAGAGAAGAAGAAGTGAGGATGATATACGTACGTGATGGGGCGTAGCTGAGGGCGGAGTCGAACCAGAGTTCGGCTCACTCTCTCTCTCTCTCGGACTCAAAGTTAGGGATTTGGTGAATCCCTATTTTCGGTTTTGATTCAATGAAGGGAACGAATCCCTTTTGTTTTTGTTTTTGTTTTGGTTCAGGGAAGGGGAACGACGACGTCGTTCCCCTTAATGTTTTCTTTTTTTTTTCTTTTTTTTTTTTTCAGATTTTTCTTTTAATTCCGAAAAAAAAAAAAAAAAAAAAAAAAAAAAACATGAAAACGGCGTCGTTTTGGCAGCTGTAACGGCAGCAGTAACGGATTTGTAACGGAGACTTGAATTGACAAAAATTGAAAGTTAGAGGACTGAATTGACAAAACTGAAAGTTAGAGGACTGAAATGAAAAAACGTGAAAGTTAGAGGGTCAGTTTTGCATTTTTGCCAAAAAATTTTCATCTAATTTAGTATAAGAACTTACTTTTTCTATTTTACACAATTATTTTTTCAAAACACTCACATAAGTGAATCTATTTTAATAAATATTTCGTTAAAATATTTATTCTTAATTAATTTTTTATTATTTTCTCTAATAGTCATACTTTTTTAATTTAAATTTATATTTCAAGTAAACTACTAAAACCAATGGCTCAGCTAGTAGAGCCACTTGTGCTAGAAGTCGTTTTGCCCATCATATCGCCAGCACCAATGGCCAAACCACCAAAATACTGGCTCTAGCGATTGCTGATAAATCGGTGTCTCCGACCATCAATGAAATATTTTGATGTGTCGTTTTGGGGTTACCCACCGAATATATAAATATATATATATATATATTTTCATATTATTTACTATTAATACAGTGAATGATATAAAATTTTAGTTAAAAAAAGTACGGATTTGAATTAAAAATTTTAATATAGACTTTAATAAATTCCAAATAAAATCATCAGCTTTGTTTGAAAAAAAAAAAAACTTAATTATAATTCTTTTGTAATTAAATCATATGGTAGAGATATTTGCAAACTAGGAAGCTTCTTTTCCCATTTACTTTTAACGCCAAATTTTTAACTTTTTAGCACAACAAAAAGTCACTTTATCTATTTTACTTTCTCACATTCAACAGCAGTGATTTTATTTTAGCTTTTAACATAATAAAATAATATAAACACTACAATAAAATAATATTTCATTCAACCACCAAAACACAACCACATCCATCATCAAAACCATAGAAATCACAGAGACACAAAGAAAGAAAAATAGTGTGAACCCAAAAACATGGAGAGAAGAAAAGTAGTGTGCACGCCAATTTTTTTTGTTTTTTTTTTACCGCGCAAATAGTTGTGCGCGGTAGCTGCGGAGCCAAAAAATATTGCTTTGGCTCCACTATTGCAAAGTATATTTTGAGTTTTAGTGGTGCTAAAAATAGCTATATAGCTATTTAGCACCACTATTGCTAGTGCTCTAATATCTGACTCTCTTTTCTTTTTTCTTTCTTCTTTTTTGTTTTTTGTTTTTCCTTTTTTATCTCAAAAAATCACATCTTTTTTTTCTACTTTCTCTCCCATGTATTTTTTTTTTTTAATCTTTTCCTTTGCCGTAGCTCTCAAGAACTTGTTTCTCTCCTCTCTCATGGCAACAGCAAGCTCTCCATGGCAGTGGTGACAACGGCGACTTCAATTTGGGTTTGGGTTTGATTTTGGGTTTGGGTTGATGGGTTTTTTTGTTGAAAGTTTGATTTTGGGTTATAAGTTGTTGAGTTTTCCATTGAAGGTTTGATTTTGGGTTTGGATTGATTTTTGGTTTGATTTTCCTTTGTGATGAGTTGTGATGGGTTTGTGGTGGTGGTGGTTGGGCAGTGTTAGGTGGATTTGTAGCAAACTGGGATGGACACAGACAAAGAAGAGAGAGAGAAAGAGAGAAATTAATAAAATAATGTATACAAAACTACAGTAACCATGTATATTTACATAGTTACTATAGCATCTTTGTATATTTAGAAAGATTGATGCAGATGTTTTTTGTGCTTTTGTAAAATTTTGCACTTTCTGTATTTTGCAATGACTGATGCAATTGCTCTAAGAAGAACTTGTACTTTAACTGAACTTCATGAAATTTCTATCAGCAACATCCAGGGTTCAAGGTTCAAATCCACCGCTAATTTACACACTTCCATATACACTTCAACACGATTTCAGCTAGGCTGTGTGTTCTCAATTTCAGCTTAACTATGTGTCTTGTACATATAGTGTGTGTACATATAGTGCGTAACTATTACCATTTTCTCAATATAATTCCAGAATCTAGTATGTATGTCAATAAAGTGACTGCAGTCTGGTAAAAAAAAAAAAAAAACTGTAGTCTTGGGTGGTTGGATGTGCTTTACTAATAAAGTGACTGCAGTCTGGTAAAAAAAAAAAAAAAACTGTAGTCTTGGGTGGTTGGATGTGCTTTACTTTCTATTTGATGTACATGCGCATCCTGAAAGGTCTCCTCCTTGTAGAGAAAGGGTCATGTGTTTGCCCAGAACCTGCAAAAAGGTATGGGAAACAAAATTGAAAAAGCCTACAAAGCGAGGGTTGCAACTTACTATGGAAATATGTTGAAGAACATCCAACATGCTTGTAATTTGATTAATTTCATTCATTGTTATTCAACCCAAAATATAAATAATTTGGTTGTTAAATTCGTAGTATTAGTACATTGAAATTCAACCTGGATCCAGTCCCAGAGTGCTGATAATTTTGTTGTCAATTTCAATCCTTGCTATTCAGACCATCAGAGTGCTACAACTCAACGCTGGTCCCACAACCTTTGAAAAGATACAAATTAATAATGAAGAAGAAGAAAAAGAACCAAAGATGCATTTTCATATCTGCAATTCCAGTGTCTTCTATGGGTCTTTGTGTGACAAAATTGGGATGGGATTAGAAGTCTGCACGATCAAGCATATCTACCAATGTAATCCTTCTCGGGAATCTTGGTGGCAGCCGCAGATACATGGCATCTTCCATCTTAATTGGCAGATGTGTTGCCACAATAACAATGCCACCCTTCTTTCTATGCTCAGAAATGATATACTCAAGTAACTTCACCCCATCATCATCTAATGCAACTGAAGGCTCATCGAGCAACCAAATTGGCCGATCCAGTGCCAGCAGCCTTGCAAGCTGCAGCCTTTTCCGCTGGCCCATTGACAGCAATCTTGCCTTCTCCTTTGCCAACCGTCCAAGACCCATCAGCTCCAATGCAGGCATAGAGTTCCCTTGCTTACCTTCAAGAACTTCAAACCATTGAACATTGTCAAGGACTGTAAACTTCTCTTTGATGGCATCTTTCAGGGAGAGCCAATTGAGCTGAAGCTTGTACTGGTGGAACACTCCTGATTGTGTAATGTCATGACCATTCCATAGGATCTGACCAGCAGAAGGTTTAGAAAATCCAGCTAACATACGGAGAAAAGTGGTCTTGCCTGAACCATTGGTGCCTGTAAGCACAAGTGCTCCACCGTCGTGAAGGGATACATTGACATGTCGCAGTATTTGTTGGGCATTTCGCATGCAAGAGACATTGTTGAGGAGGAGACGTGGGATAGGTGGTTTTCTGAGAGACATTGAAGTTTTAGGAAACAGTAAAATTACTGCTACAACAATAAGATTTTCAATGCTGGGTAGAGCCTTTTGAGTGTTAGCTATCTGCAAAAAATGCAGCCAACAAAACCCAGTCTCAGTACTTAGTATAAGCCAGACTTGTTTGAAATTGACAGCAAGATAAGTCCATTGAAGAAGTATAAAATTTTGAGATAAACCCGTTAATCCAAATGCATGAAAACTTACAGCAGAAGAGGAACAAACAAAAGACAAAAAATGAGTATAGGTAAACTGTGAAGGTATAACAAGAGTACATAGTTTCGCTAACACAAATAAAACCCTATGAAGCTCGGACACTCCAAAAACCCAGACTGTTGGGAAGAGTATTTTAAAAAAATTTCTTTGATTAAATAAAAAAATATGCCTATATATAAACAATGTACCTAAGGGTATATTATCATATTCACACCGTGTTGTGTCATATTTTTTCAAGAATTGTTGTATCATCATGTCCTATGTCATAATTTTTTCATGAATTGTTGTATTGTCATGTCCCATGTCTATGTTAGTGTTCGCCTTTGTGTCCATTCTTCTTAGATAAAATTAGACTTAGCAAAAACCAAAGGCGTCCTTCATCCATCTTTTTTGAACTGCCCATTTTCAAAAAACTGGAAAATAAGCTATCATAAGTGGACTAAAAGTGCAGTGCATTTTTACAAACAGTTGGCATGTGTAACACTATGCGTGGATAATACGTAACAACAAACACCAACTAAAGCATGAACTTGGAAAATTGGTGCCACGAAAGGACGCAGGGGAAGTGCAATGTAAATGGGCAGCCAGCAATAGCAAAGAAGTTTAACCAGAAATAGAGAATTTCTACTGCAAAAGAAAAGTAAAGCAAACAATAAAGCCATAGCCAAAGCAAATATGAAGTTTAAGAAAATTGTGAATTCTTAGAAATGAGAAAGGCCAGTGAAGAATGAATGGTTTTTAGTTACTAAATACATAGTGTACTTTTATTTAATTCTAAAGGGATGTGTTAGAGGCTTAGAGCTTAAAGGCATGGATTATGAGAAGCTTAAAGTTTTAGAAAAAGTGAAGCAGTAAGAGAGAGAGAGAGAGAGAGATTTGAATGGTCAGAGTTCCTTCTTACTCTACAACGGAAATGAAGGTCTCGACTGCTTGTGCTGTTAACTATCGCCGCCGCTCTAACGAGGATGGTAAGGCTCCGGCGGTGCCTTTGTAAATGGTTTTTGGTGGGTCGGGTTTGTGCCTATCTGGTGGCTATGTGGTGTTTGTTTACAATGGTTTTTGGCGGGTCTCTGGTGTGGAAGAAGAATAGATGGAGTTTGATTGTTTTTTTTAGTAGCTACTTAAATATTAATAATAAAAAATTAAGATATTTATATATTTATATTAAGTGTCATTCTCCAGTACCCTCTCTTTTTTTTTAGGGAGTACGGTACCCACCTGAATTTTAGCCATTAGATTTATTTGTTTTAATCTTAGCCGTTTGTATCATTTTAGCAAGATATTAGTTACCAATTAGTCAAGTTAACATATAAAACAAAAAATAGAAAAAAAAATATGACTCTTCTTCTCTGTTGCATCGAATTTGATCTGAAGCAGCTTCTGCTCTTTCGCCGTCTCTTCTTTGTAACCTTCATTGCTGATGTTCTTGGGTAAATCACTGAATCTATTCGTTGGCATCCCCAAATCTTTGGATTTGGATTTGAGGGCCAAATCCAAATCCTTTGTTTGGATATCTTAAAAAGAGATGGATTTGGATTTGATCCAAATCCATCCAAGATTTGAGGCATCCAAATACCTTGATTTCAAAGCCTCTCACGTTCTTCTTCAAGGAAACGCTCTCTTCTACGTTCTGAAACTGAAGCCACCATCGTTCCCAGGGTTTGTCTCTCTCAATTCATCTTGTCCTCTTAAACGTCTCTATTTGTCTCTTCCATCAATTGTAAATCTAAATCACAAAATATTGATATGATTGTCTAGGTTTATCTATGCCTCTGTGGGTTCCGTTTGATTTGTTTGTGGGTTTTGTTTGATTTGCTTCTTATTTTTTGTGGGCTTGTATCTACTGGTAAGGCTGGGAACTGGGTTGGTTTAGTTTTGTTAAGAAATTGTTGAAATGCAAAGTGTTTGATGAAATGCTTCTATGAGCTGGAATTTCTAGGAGATACTTGTATGAGTCAGTGATACAAATTTTAAAAGTTGTAGCTATAAAAATATTAAAAATACAGACTTTAACATGTTTTTTTTTTTTTTTTCCTTTTATTAGACCAAGAAATGATCAAAATCTTAAATTTTGTTATCTATAGTTAATTTAATGTCCAAATTACATATTCAAAGCATATAACCATTCCATTCAAACTGAATTTATGGGAAGTAAATGATGTAGTCCAGATTACCACCCCTTTCTCTGACTATAATTTGTATCCATCTAAGTGCCCCATAGTCATAATTTATCAAATTCTTAGTTGTTTATAATCTTCATGATGATAATGTAAAGGTGGTACACCATTGTGATTGAATCTTAATCTTGACTGAAGGCAAACATCAGGTAATTTTGTTACTAGCCTGGTCACAAAACTTGCAATGAGGGATATTCAGAATAAGCTTGTGACAATTAACTCAAAGCCAAAACACGCAAATTCTAAAATAAGAAGGAGGACTTACCACTACAAAATATAGATAGTTTTCCCATTAAGCTTGCTAAGGTTGAAAGTGGTACTAAATTTCTTTTCTTTTCTTTTTTCTTTTCATATTTTTCAATGCTTGCTTTTGTGTGTGTGTGTGTGTGTGTGTTGGTTGTTTCTTAGATTTGGTTGGTTTTTGTATCAAATTTTACAGGCTCCGGGTATGCTAGGTCGTAGGCTTGTTGGTTAGCTTCAAACTCCTTTGGTTTGTTGTAGAACACTGCAGAGTCATACAGGCAAGGGATACACATATACATGCACATATATTCTTTGTGTTTGTGTTTGACTGTTTTGGTTAGGTTGTATCAGTTATATAATTTTATTGCTGGAAATGGTGATTAAATTACTAGAATGAGTTAGAAATTGTTTACTGTACTTTGCACTTTCAATTTTGAAGTATCAAGTTTATCCCTTGGTCAATCAACGGGTAGTTGTCCCTATTATTAGTGGATTGGATTGTTGTCACTCTTCTAAATGTACTGAGAAATTCTGAGGAAAATAAAATGCTATCTTTCTTGTAGAGTGGCTTAAGTGGAAATTATTTCTTGGATTTTCTAGTTGTGGAAATTCTGTAATTCAAAGTTGTAGAAAAAATAAATATATTTTTTTCTCATTTTTCCAAGAGATAATTTCTGGAACCATTTTGGTTATATCTTTAATGAGACATCTTTGTGTAATATACCTTGGATTTAGAAATCTTTCTCTTTTGATAAGTAAAATGTAATAGCCACTCTTTGGCATTTAAAATTTATGAAACATTGAGATGGTACAATGACTGCTTTATTGGCAAGACATTGTAGATTTACAGAGCACGTTGCCATGCATTTACAAATATTATCTTGTTTTAGTTGATTAAACCAGATATTTTTATGTACAGATTAATATTTGCTAATTAGGATTCTTAGTTGTCCTTGTTATTATTGGGTTGAAGTGACATTAGTTTCCGAGATTGCTATAGTGACATAACATGCATGAATTTTTTTTTTTTTTTTTATTAGCTATAGATTCTTATAGTTTGTATTTTAAAAAATAAACAAAGACAAAAATGAGATGGAAGAGATATTTCCACTCAATGAAAACAAAGTAGAGAGGAGATGGAAGTATATGAGGAAAAGGTGATGAGGTGAATTCTCCTAATGCACACCAACCATGTCAACATTCAATATAAACAAGTTATGTAGCTGAGCCAAAAAAAAAAAAAAAAAAAAAAAGTAGGAAAAATTCATGTCAACATTCCCTAAATATCCTTCTTCCTACCTATATAGTTAGTTGTTCATGTAGTGACTACATTAATTTTTCTTTTTTATTTAATGTGCAGAGGTCAAGTTCCCAGCCATCAAACCTGGTTCATTCCTTGTCATATCAGCATCCGCTATATTACCATTGGCAAGCACCCTTCCTCAATCCACAAATGGAGGCATGGTATAAAGGATTTAGTCCCATTATGATTATTTTAATTTATATCCTAAAGTCACTTGCTTTGTTTTTCTTTTGACATAGTGTTTGCAAAGTTCTCAAGAGAATACGAAATTACTAATGTTGGTTATTCATTAGTACCTGGCCTAATTATAGGTCCAAAACAATTTTCCATGCTGAAACAATCATCAAGCTTTTGTATGAGCAACAAATCCAACCAATTGTTTTTTCTTTTAGGTTTGCATTATTAATTAACTCTGTCCGTATTCACATTACTTGGAAAATTTTTAATCGTTTTTCCTTTGCTTTATCAATTTATAGGAGCTAAATTTGATAATGGAGAGCTTCCTTCAAACCAAATCTTAGTGCATTATAAGTTTCTATAGCTTTTGAGCAACTATTTGAGCTAATTGGTTGCAACTATGATCTTTATTTGTAAAATTACCAAGTAGTTGACGAGAAAATTGTTGCAGAAATATTGAATGTAATTTTTAAGTATTGATAGCATCGCATTTTGTCAGACTTTGAAATGTAGTCATAGCTTGCGGCTGGTTTGGTGTGCTTTTGCTTTTGCTTGGTTGCTTCCTTTTGTTATTTCCTGACAAGAATATCATTAACTATTTTCATTAGAATGCATAATGTATTTGCTTCTCAATTTTACTCTCCCTTTCCCTTCATATTTTGGATATCAAGTTCTTCAAGAACACGCTCTGAGGCCTAAATTTATTTTAGGTTTCAATTTCAAGCTCTTCAAAAAAACACACTAAGGCCTAAATTGTTTTCTTCCTTAGAGTTCACAGCTACAGCATTGTATGGTCTAAATATATAGCTTTTTTGGAATCATTTAGAGTAGCAAATGTTTCCTAACAAATAATGTTTGCTTTGGGTCACCTTTTTTTTCATTGAGAAAATTTAACACCATAAAGGCACCAAAAAAGCTGAGATGTGTTTGATTAAAATATCAATGAGATGTTAAAAATCATCAAGTTGTCTTGAAAACCTCTAACATGACCGAAATATCTTTACAATCACTAAAAAAAAATCCAAGATATTACTCTAACATGGCCAAATTGAGTGGTTTTGATGCTATTATGGTAATTTTCAAAATATTTAGTATTTTAATCATTCTAGGTATTTTTAGCGCTACTTTGTTCATTTTCAATGTTTTATTATTATTAATTTTGAAAGTTTAAAAAAGTATTTTAGTCATTTTATAGGTTAATATAGGTTTTTTGGTAATATTTGAGGCATTGGGGTATCTTAGTAATTTTATATATTTTTAGGACTATTTTTTGAAATCCTTAATTTTCAGGGTATTTTTGTTAATTTTCAAGTTTATAACCATTTTGGAAAAATTCATTGTTAACATTTTAGTTATTATCAAGATTGTTATGAATCGACAAAAGTACAGTTATATGTGAAGTTGATGCTGCCTAATGTGACTAAAAAATAATAAAACTATTGAATATAACAAAAGTATGATTATATGTGATTTGGTACTGCCCAATGTAACATTAGAACTATCAAATGTGAGAAAAAAATAATAGTACCACCAAATATGAAAAAAGTATAATCAGATGTGATGTTGATACTGTCCAATGTGATAATGAAACTGTCAAATATGAGAAAAAAATTAGGGTACTACCAAATGTGACAAAAGTACAGTCAGATGTGATGTTAGTATTGCCTAATGTAATAATGGAACTATCAAATGTGAGAAAAAAATTTTCGAATATGACAAAAGTATTGTCAAATATGAGAAAAAAATAGGGGAATCACCAAATGTGATAAAAGAACTGTCACATGTGATATTGAAACTACACAATGTGAGAATGGAACCATCAAATGTGAAGATTTAGTAACCTAGTATAATTCATTGTTAACATTTTAATTATTATCAAGATTATTATGAATCGATAAAAGTACAGTTATATGTGATGTTGGTACTGCCTAATGTGACTAAAAAATAATAGGACTATTTTCTTTTTTCTTTTTTTAGAAGAAAATAATAGTACTATTGAATATAACAAAATGATTATCATATGTGATTTGGTATTGCCCAATGTGACAGTAGAACTATCAAATGTGAGAAAAGAATAATGGTACCATTAAATGTGACAAAAGTATAATCAGATGTGATGTTGGTACTGCTCAATGTGACGATAAAATTGTCAAATGTGAGAAAAAATTAGAGTACCACCGAATGTAACAAAAGTACAGTCACATGCGATGTTGTTATTGCGTAATGTGAGGCTAGTATAAAATGTGACGGGAAAAAAAAAGGAACCACTGAATGTGACAAAAGTACAGTCATATGTGATGTTAGTATTGCGTTTTGTGAGACTGATATAGGGGTGTCAATGTTTGACCCAACCCGTGAACATGACATGAACCCGACATGAGTTTTTCGGGTTAGGGTCGGGCCTTAATGGGTTTGGGTCATAAACGGGTTGACCCGAAAGTGACACGATAAGAAACGTGTCATAAGCGGGTTAATCCGCGTAACCCGTAATAGACACATTTGACACGCCAATTTATTTGTGTTAACCCAAAATGACCCACTTAACACAACCCATTTAACTCGTATAACAAATAAATATTTATTTTATTTTAGGTTTGTCAAATATCTTTTATATCCAATATATATTTTAAATTTAAAAAGAAAAGTGAGTAATTACAAAAATTTATAAGGGATATAATTGGAAATTGAAACTTTACAAACCCTAGAACTACTAATAATTTTTTATTATTATTATTTTGGTTTAGAACTTACACAAATAAAATTGGATGAGCTTGTGGAAGATGTTATGAATTTGGACATCAACAAAGAATCTGTGGATGATAATCATGGTCATAGTCAGGATTAGTCTACTGTTTGCTCAAATTCTTTCAATATTGATACTTAGCATTTGGAGAGTTTCAAGGATATTATATTTTTGTTGAACTATGTTAATTTTTTTTTTAACTTTGTTATTTTGAATTTGGGTTGAAGTGTATGCACTTCTTTTAGAGTGTAAAGAACTTATTTCTAAATGAATCTTATATTTTTGTTGAATTATATTATTTTGAATGTGGGTTGAAGGTTTGAAGTATATGCACTGCTTTTTGGGATGTAAAAAAAATTATTTCTAGATGGATATTATATTTAATATTATGCAAGTTGAAATGAGTTGTGTTACATTCATGTTAATCCAACATGACTCATTTATTAAACGTGTCAAATGGGTTGGGTCAGGTCAACCCGACTTGTTAATAGGTCGGGTTAGGGTTTAAGAATCATGACACGATTATTAAATGGGTCGAGTTAGGGTTGCGTCATTTAGTTGAATACATCTACCTTGACACGACACGAACTCGACACGCTAACCCGAATTGACACCCCTAGACTGAAACCATAAAATATGAGGAAACAAAAATAAGGGAACCACTGTATGTGACAAAAGTACAGTCACCTATGATGTTGGTACTGCGTAATGTGAGGATAGTACCATAAAATATGAGAAAAAATAAGGGAACTACTGAATGTGACAAAGGTACAATCACATGTGGTGTTGGTATTGCGCAATGTGTGGATAGTACCATCAAATGTGAGAAAAAAAATAAAGGAACCACAAAATGTGGCAAAATACAGTCACATGTGATGTTAATACTGCACAATGTGAGGGTGGTACCATCAAATGTGAGAAAAAAAAATAAAGGAATCACTGAATGTGACAAAAGCACAGTCACATGTGATGTTGGTACTGCGTAATGTGAGAATGATACCATCAAATGTGAGAAAAAATAAAAGAATTACCGAATGTGACAAAAGTACAATCACATGTGATGTTAGTACTACACAATGTGAGGATGGTATCATCAAATGTGAGAAAAAAAAAAAAAAAAAAAAGGAACTACCGAATGTGACAAAAGTACAATCACATCTGAGTTGGTACTGCACAATGTGAAGATGGTACTATCAAATGTGAGGAAAAATAAGGGAACTATCGAATGTGATAAAAGTACAATCACATGTGATGTTAGTACTATACCATATGAGGATGATACCATCAAATGTGAAAAAAAAATAAAGGAACCACCGAATGTGACAAAAGTACAGTCATATGTGATGTTGGTACTGCACAATGTGAGGATAGTACTATCAAATGTGAGAAAAAATAAAGGAACCACCGAATATGACAAAAGTACAATCACATATGATGTTAGTACTATACAATGTGAAAATGGTACCATAAAATGTGATATTTTAGTAACCTGATATAGCAGGTTGTCTACTAGTGGGTACCGTACCCCCTAAAAAAAACAAGGGGTATTGTAGAATTACCCTTATATTAATACCTAAAAATTGAAGTTAGTATTTATTGTTACTACACTCTTATTGAGAGTATGAGTGTGCGCGGGTCTAGTTAGGCAAGTGAAAAATTCCAATGTTGACTCACCAATCTCTAAATATGTTGAGTTAATTGAAAGTCTTAGTGGTTTCGATTTGGCAAGTTGAGAGGGTTGGCACATGCAATTGACTAAAGCAAATATTGCTTACTCCCTTAAATAAATAAAAAACGAAAGAAAAAAATCACAATTTTTTATTGATAATAATTATAAATACTACATTGTTTTTTAATAAAACTAACTAAAATTTTTTATCACACTGAAATGAAAAATATCTCAGAATTTTAAATTAAACATGTATAGACACTAAGATCAATAACAAAATCTTAGAGATAGCAGCTAGAGCTTATTAAGAAAAGAAAGGTTAAAATGTAAAAAGTAAAAATTAAAAAGAGAAATAAATGAGAGAAATAAAGTGGATATATATTGTATAGATATAATATAGGTGGATCAGTCGGGTCGTAGCGGGTTAAAAGCATCTCAACCCGCTATATAACTCAACCTACTTATTTAGTTGTCTAACCTACTGAACTCAATTCACCTCACTTAACGGGCCCACACGAAATGGGTTAGTTTTGTTGGTGGGTCATGCATATTTTTTGTATAGACTTGTTGTTGAGCCACATTAATGTAGTAATTTTGGTCCACTTCAATCTAATTGTGTCTACTTCGATTCATTTGATCTATTTTAGTCCATCCTCCCTTTGGTCCAATTGGTCCATTTCAGTCTACTTCGGCCCATTTGGTCCAATTGGTTCACTTCAGTCTATTTCGGTCCACTTTGTTCCATTCAGTCCAATCGGTCCCTTCCTGTCTATTCAGTCCATTCCAGTCCAATTCGGTCCAATGGGTCCACTTCAGTCTACTTTGGTCCCATTGGTCTATTTCAGTTTAATTGGTCTACTTTGGTACAAAGGGTTCACTTCAGTCTAGTTTGGTCAATTTGGTCCATGCCTTTCATACTATTGTGATACTTTTTTTGCCTCTTTTATTATCCCTTTTTTTTTTAATAAGTATATTCAATTTGGAAATGGTCTTGGATTTGGGTATATGTTTTGGGTTGGGTATACTTTGATTATATTTTATATTCAGTCGAATGATATCACTTGATTAAAACTATTTTTGGGCTAAACCGATTATGAAGCTAAGTGTTGTTAGTTGTGAATCTTTGACCTTTTCAATTTAGGTATGATTCTGGAGTTTGGCACACACTTGAGGTAAAGTCTACTTTGATTGTTCTTCCTATATATTCTTTCTTCTGTATGTTATATATTTTTATAAATATATGTAGGTTGTATGTTGGAAATGAAGTAAATAATTATTCAATTGTTGAATCTATTAGTAAATAACTACATGAGTTAATTTAATTATTTTGTCCAAATCTATTAGTACATGAAGTCATTTAAGCATTTTTTAAATTAATACTAAACAATAAGATCTTTTAAATAATGCATCATATGAATGTTTTTAGATAATTTTTTAATAGTAAAAAAACACTTAAATGATATCGTCTGCTAACTAAAATATTTAAACAAAGAATTAGACTGCCCCCCCCCCCCCCCCCCC